>NC_140593.1:595007754-595260754 GCF_964204655.1 Triturus cristatus
GCATGCCTAAAACTGGCCAAGGTGAACCAGAGCAGTCACTATGGGAAACAGTTTATCCTATCTGGAAATATAATAGGAGAAAGAGGATGATTTGGTAATCTTAAAAGATTTAAGAGGATCCACATAGGATGGTGGGAGATGGAGAATAGCTGTGAAATTATTGGCTGCTCTAAAGGAGATCAAGTCGAGATTCTTTATCAGAACAAAAGTCTGACAAGATGGAACTCAAATCTGCTTGAGTTTTGCAATCTCTCCTGTAGCTATCTCTTGTTCCCTCGTGCATGGGCCTGCTACCCACCATAAAATTAGTTGTCTCTCTCGTATGCGTTAGTTGATAATGAGGTTTTGTATTCCCTATTTTTCTCTGCCTTGTAGAGTATATATGTGGTTCTAGGCCTCACCTATCTATCTTGGACTACGAAACATTTTGACATTTGATTTTATCCAACTATCACTCTTATAGTGCCTTTTTGTTTGCACTGTACATTGGTCATTTTAGTCAAATGTACATAAAAGTTTACTAGTCAAAGATTAATGATAGAAAGAGCTTTCTGTGGTAATACCAGGCCACCTAGTGGCAGTAGGTAGAGCCACCCCCAGTTTACTTTGCTATTTTATTTTACACAAGACTTCATTTTGCTACATTGGCAGATTGTGGTCTAATTTTAAGGACTGCAACAAATATTCGACCAAATGCTCAGATGCTTCAACTATGAAACGTCATCTTGCCTCCTAAGTGGTTAAACCTAATATTTTAAAAATGATCCCCGATTACCTATTTCTTCCTTTCATTCATAACTTTTTTGGATGAATTACAGGGCCTACAACCTTTCCGGAA
Organism: Triturus cristatus; assembly: GCF_964204655.1. Classification (NCBI taxonomy): domain Eukaryota; kingdom Metazoa; phylum Chordata; class Amphibia; order Caudata; family Salamandridae; genus Triturus; species Triturus cristatus. The sequence goes on from NC_140593.1 coordinate 595,008,593, forward strand.
AAGCACAAATAATACATTGCAACAAATAGAGGATAGATGAGTGGCACAGAAATGGTGGTGGAGATGGAGTAACAGTTTAGTGGCACACAGGATATCTCATCCAGGGTCCCAAAAGTGGAAATGGAGGTTCTTCTACTTTAAAGACATTCTGAAGATGTGGAAAACTGAAATAGGTGCAACAAACATAGGTTATCTGGTCTACTGGAAGGGATTGAGAATCATACCCTCCTGTGTTTCCTGAAAAATATTATCCCTGAGCTAGATGATAATACTAAATCTCAACTAAATATACAAAGAGCTCGGAGTTTAGGTAAAAGAGATACATTCACTAATTCATCCCCTACGTTTTGAGGTATTATAATGCTATATAATATGAGGCTTCTGCTGCCAAAGAAAAGGCTAACTTGGCCTGGTCTCAATTGCTACTTAGCAAAAGACCTATTTACTGTTACCAGTGTCAGAGGAAAACAATTCTTGTCTATAGGGCCATGAGACCAACTCTCAAAACAGCTTAATATAAGATATTTCATCATCAATCCCTGTTATTGCAAGATTACTCACAATGGTATTACCCGATATTTTTATGAACCTGATAAACTATCTGCATGCTGAAGAATATGTTCTTAAAGTATAACCACCTCTCATTTCCTAACTAAGGCCCTGATTATGATGCTGTTTGGACCACATTCCACAGTCCTGGCAGAGGCGGTCAGACCGTCGAAGGTCTTTTCTGAAGCGGTTGGTCCAAGCGCCGGATTACGATGCATGCATCATGTACTCCGACCGATCGCTGGAACTCCAACAGCTTTTCTCCGACCACCAAGATGGCAGTCAGAGGCAAACTGCATCCATAGAGCTGTACAGGGATCTCCGATGGCCATCCGGATTATGATGTGGGTTTCCAAACACCCAACCGTGGCGGTCCGACCAGCTGCCTTGAGTCGTTGGAAACAAAGGAAAAGGGGTGAATACTTAGCTGATTCCCCTTCTTCCCGGTGGACTCCAGCTTGGATCCCTTCCTCCAGGTCCCTCCTCCAGGTCAGCAGCTGTACCCTGAAGTGGACAGTCCTGTGGGCGATGGAATAAGTCCACATGTGGCATGTATCCCCATTGACTGGACTGTGCACATATCGCCACACTCCAGCAATGGGGTACATGGTGCACAAGGCATGTCCCCACATATGTCATGCATGTGTGTACAACTGCACATGTTTCCTGCGCATTTGCACCCACTTGCAGCAACATTTCTTGGGAGCAGGGCACCGCCAACCATGAGACCTCTGTGGTAGTAGCGGTTGCATCGTAATAAGTTGGGCAAAGCTTTCCTTGCTTCGGCTGTCAGAATTGGACTGCGGCCATGGCGGTCGGACAGGCTCAGCTTTGTAATCAGGCCCTAATTTAATATTCTACCTGCTACTCCAAAACTAAACATTTGTTCTCTTTTCTTATTTACTTAATACTCTGATGGCTAGCTTCCATTATGTTGTCTGCATACCCTTTCTACTAGAAAATGTTTGTTTTTATTGGTTCAGGGTTCTGCCCCTTGAATTGCTATTTCTATAACATGCTTTTTCTGTCATTGTTTCTTTCCTATTTTCATTGCTTCACTCTTTATATATTTTTCAAGATTTAGAGGTACTTTTTTCTTTATAAATTATTTTCTGCAGTTCTCGTATGTGCTCACTTGTTACTATTATTTTCTCTGTTTTACTCCCTTTGCATTTCACTTTAGCCACTGACATTTTCCTAGTTGTTCTTGTTTAATATGGTTAGTTTTATTTTAAGGATTGTTTGTGGACATGGGTGTCGTCTTAAAAGGCAATATGTTCTAGCTCACCACAGCAAGTTAAAAAATCACCAGTTGCTTTTATTCAAGAGTTACATTGTAGTGTAATGGAAAAGTTAAACATAGAAGGCAATGTGTGGGCAATGATTTTTACATTGTCTGTTGGTCATGTGGTGTTGCTATATATTGTCACAAACTCTTATATATAGAGATCTTGTTTGAGAGCGGGATAATTATGGGAGATTGATATTAATTGATACATTAATAAATAATAATTGTTTTTGTTTCTTAAATGTTTATGTTCCTGTTAAGTCAGATTCTTCATTCTGTAATATCTTGGCATTCTTATGGATCCTTTTGTTCCCTTTTTCTTCATTTGAATGTCTCATGGGAAAGATGGGGACTAAGGCAACTGTCCTACAGAGGTCTGAAATTTTCAGTTGGACTCTCTGAAACTATGAGAAAGAACTAGTCTGGGAGAAACAGGAGGCGAACCTCAGAACATTCATTGCCAGAACTTGAAGAGTTTTAATGCAGCTATTCCACAGTTTTGTGCCCTTCTTAGCATCCCTGAAATGCCAAGGTGTTGCATAGTTGACAATTTATTTGAACATCAACATGGAAATAAAGCACCTTAAAACTCTTTTCAACACACATGTGTGGGTTTCTCTTGTATTCAGCAGAGCGTAAAGCAAAACGGTGCTGAAAAACAACCGTGGAAATAATAGAGACTCCCTAAACTCACACAATTACACATTAAACCTACATTTCACATATCAGCAAAAGAAAGAAGGTGCTGTTGACTGCCAGGTTTCCATGCACCTGCATCCATTTAAGGATGCAGCTAACAGTGATCTGCTTATTTTCTTTTGGGACTTTATAAAAGTTATGTTTGTTGCTATTGATGCTTCTCTTGTCCTGTGCCTCTAGCCCGAATAACTACCCTTATCCCACCTGAGATCCCTTGTTTTCTGGACCAGGTACCCACCACCAATACTGAGGCCGTGTGCCGGCCGCTTCTCAGTTCTGATGTCAGCACACCTGTACCCTTCGGAGTCTCTGTTAGCCTTTGCTACTTGTACTTTTGGGATGACCCTCTTTGCCCGTGCAAATAATACTCATTCATGTCCAGCTCGTTCAATTTCTGGCTAATTCATCTTTTGTTCATCCTGAGTTTTAGAGCAGTCACCTACCCACTCTCCTGTGGATTTGTCAAATGCGATCCGTGCAAGTAACAGCGGTGGGGCCACGTTGGGGGGATTTTGAGGGAGGATGCCGACGGAAAATGAATTGTCCCTTGAAATCCCCCCAACGCGGCCCCACCACCCCACTGCTGTTACCTGCATGGACTGCGGCTGCAAATCATGTTTGAGGTCCTCAAACATCACACCCTACTTTACTCACAGAGGATATATTACAACCACACGTTGTCCTACACATAGAGGCCCCTCCAAAATCGTTCAGAAAACTTTGAGCACTATAATGCCAAAATAGTGGCAGCTGCTTGCTCTACAAATGCTAGATAACAGAGCATAGTATAGCACCACATATTAATCATAAGATAGAATATTCTCTCATTTGATGCCTGAAAAACGTGAATTACTTTCTTGAATGTCATGATGGAATAATAAATTTGGCAAAGTAAGGATATTCCCAATTGGAGGAAAACAACTGAAGGAAAACTTCTCAATGTAAAAGAAGGAAAATGCGCATGTCCTACACCCCCTCTCAGCATTATGTTCCACATTACATCACATAAATAACTCAGGGGCACATTTCTCCAAAAATCACCATGCTGCACCATGCTGTGTGATGGGGAAAGGGAACTAATTTCCCATATTTAACATTAAATGGTGCATTCCTGTCCTTTCCCTGCGCTAGCACACAATGTGCTGCCTTGCGCCAATGCAGGTAGCCTTGCACCATGGTGCCTGAGTTGTAGGCAGGATTGTTTTTGTATAGGAAATGGACACCTTTGTGCTCAAAAACAATCCTCTGAGGCATTTTCCACTTTCTATGCGTGCTACATAGAAAGAGGAAAAAATTAGGAAAAATAAAGATAGTACTCCTCGTTATGCATAGCATTTTGTCACATTCCCTGGTTTGCCAGTGTTGGTAAATATCGGAATGCACCAAAATCCATGCGTAGGTGTGTGGCAACACCCATGCCCCACCCATGGAACGCCTCTCTGGGGCAGTGTGATTTGCATTGTGTTGCGTTACTCTAGATTTATCAAGTCATGCAGTGCCACACAAGGTGCCCTTGCGTGGCTTGATAAATCTTACTTAGTAGTTGTGTCACCCTTGCGCCCCAATGCGTGCCACAAGAGCAACATAAGTGCTTGGTAAATATGCCCTTCAGTTTGTATATTAACAATTTCATACATGGTATGAATATGCGGAATCCTGATAAAATGTGACAAACCTGACGCTTGTTTAAATATATTTTTGTGTAGGGTCTTTTGCCATAGGAATTCCTATCATTCTCTTTACTAAATAAAGTTCTCAGGAAAAGTCTTTTGTCCCAATGATTTATTTGATGTCCGAGTCCGGATCTTGGTCTTACTCATCTCAGCAGAAGCAGGCCACACCCAGGATCACGAACTGTACCACTGTGTTTAATACATAAGCAAAGGTTATGACTGTTCCACTACTACACATTATCAACAAAAAAAACTTTATTCGGTTATTCCTAATCGTAAAGTACATCTTATAGTTTGAATATACACTACTACACATTGTTTTTACATTCTACCTATACATTCAGGCGTCCCCTGCCATTCACTTACATTTCCATTCATACATTGTTAAGCTCCCGCCTGTGTTTTGAGCTTCAGGAAAGCAGGACATCGTATACTTTTATTCCGTGATGGAGGTTTCAGTGAAAAATGATACAATCGTGACAATTTGAAATACAAGCAAAACTGAGCGGACACCAACTAACTTCACAGCGACCCGTGGTCCCTGCCTCCCTGGTTCATGTGGCCTCAGTGCCACCCGTGGTCCCTGCCTCCCCGGTTCATGTGGCCTCAGTGCCACCCATGGTCCCTGCCTCCCCGGTTCATGTGGCCTCCGTGCGACCCCTGGTCCCTGCCTCCCCGGTTCACGTGGCCTCCGTGCGACCCCTGGTCCATGCCTCCCCGGTTCATGTGGCCTCCGTGCGACCCGTGGTCCCTGCCTCCCCAGTTCATGTGGCCTCAGTGCCACCCATGGTCCCTGTCTCCCCGGTTCATGTGGCCTCAGTGCCACCCGTGGTCCCTGCCTCCCCAGTTCATGTGGCCCCCGTGCGACCCCTGGTCCCTGCCTCCCTGGTTCACGTGGCCTCCGTGCGACCCCTGGTCCATGCCTCCCTGGTTCATGTGGCCTCCGTGTGACCCGTGGTCCCTGACTCCCCGGTTCATACGGGCTTAGTGCTTCCCGTGGTCCCTGCCTCCCCGGTTCATGTGGCCTCAGTGCCACCCATGGTCCCTGTCTCCCCGGTTCATGTGGCCTCCCTGTGACCCGTGGTCCCTGACTCCCCAGGTCATGTGGCGTTAGTGCCACCCGTGGTCCCTGCCCCCCCCCGGTTCATGTGGCCTCAGTGTCACCTGTGGTCCCTGCCTCCCCGGTTCATGTGGCCCCCGTGCGACCCCTGGTCCCTATCTCCCTGGTTCATGTGGCCTCCGTGCGACCCGTGGTCCCTGCCTCCCCGGTTCATGTGGCCTCCGTGCGACCGTGGTCCCTGCCTTCCCGGGTCATGCGGGCTCAGTGCCACCCGTGGTCCCTGCCTCCCCGGTTCATGTGGTCTCAGTGCGCCCCGTGGTCCCTGCCTCCCCGGTTCATGCGGCCTCAGTGCGCCCCGTGTTCCCTGCCTCCCAGGTTCATGTAGCCTCGCCCTTTCTCAAAGAGGAGCTTAAACCGGCTGGCAGCCTTTTCCAGATTATAACAACATATTTCACCCAAAGCAGCTTCTTCATTGTTCGCAACGTACCGTCCTCTCCATTCTGCGAGTTTATATTTAGAATAAGTGAAACATTTGCTGATGAATCACACGAGCTTCCAGGGTTATTTTCTCTTTCCCTAGTAAAGAAGAAGTTTGCGTGGTTCACTGGACGGTGTCTGCTCTGTTCTGAGACCGGTGATCCGTGTCTGGGAGATTGGATCCACCCTATGTTCAAACTTAGGGCATGTAGGTGACCTAGACAGCGCTGCTCTAAACGTGGCATAAAACGTCCAACTCTAATGTTAGATTATTCATGAATTCCATCTGATGGCCTGTCTGCCTCTTCCTCCCACTACCACAGCCTGGCATGTGGACAATCAAAAGCAGAAACAGCATTCCCCATACACGCCCCCAAAGTTCTTCTTTACACACGGCCATCAAGGGATTGTTCAAGTCAACCCACAAGAATACCATAGTCTACGAAACAGGGACATCTTAAGGATTTTGGGGGCCTGTTATGTTGAGGGCCCGGCTAGTGTTGCGCGGGGCCTCCGGGACAGCACACGTGGACCTCAGTGCAGGGGTGCAACTAATTACTCGGAGCCGGTTATGGTGGTGTTATTGGTTCCGCGGCCGCATCCCAAGCGAGCTTACGCACGCGCGTAACCAGTATTTATTTAACGTGCAGGGTCATGTGACTTTGCGTTGCCGTCAGCGCTGGTGGCGTCAGTGACGCAACATTACATTCCTCCCCAACAACATCAAAACAAAAAGGTTGCCAATAAAACTAGAGTCTGTTCTCAGCCTAGTGCCACATTCCAGGTCAAAGTTCGGACCCCAAACTAGCACCCACTAAATAAAATCAAACAGTCTTATGTTAGGTAGTCTCTCAGCCATCAGGATACACACCGTGGCATAGGCGTACTCGCCGTCGCCACTACATTGACCACAGTGGCCAATTGAACTTGATATATTACGGCTCCCTTGAGCCACCGGGCTGACGAGTCCTGGATCAGCACCTGCGCGCCATGAGAGGTACTCTAGCTGTTTTTAATTTTTGGCAGTCCACGCGGCACCCCTTTACACTCACCTGCTCCCTGCTGACGAGAGGCAACTACCTCGAAACACGTGTCCAGGGATGGCTAATGCGACACATACTTTTTTATACACACCGTGGCATAGGCGTACTCGCCGTCGCCACTACATTGACCACAGTTCCTTGGGGCAACTTGCTGGTGTGATGAGCAGTGTGCGGCCAATTGAACTCGGGATTGCTTCTCAGGCCGTATTGCGACAGGCCACGGCTCAGGGAGTCTCCGCCCTCACTGTCCTGCAGGTTGGTAGGAGCCACAGCCCCTGGGGAGAGGCTGGCACCGCTCACCGCAGATTCATCGGCCGGATGATGCGGGGTTGTCATCGAGGTCTCAGACCTTACGGCTGTCCCGGCCTCTTCGCAGGCCGTCCCCCTCTCAGCTCCACTTGATCTGGACTCTTCCACTGAGCGCATGGTGGGACAGTTTTCCCCTTGGTTGGATGACTGTCCCAGTCTTGCAGGATGTTATTTCTTGAAGTGTGACACATTCCGCGTTAGTCTTTCTCTCCCTCGAATAGCCACGACACGGGTTCCATAGACATGCACTACTGTCCATGGTTCCTTTTCAAAAGTCAGGCGAAACTTTCCACTTGTGACCCGGTTTTTGAGTAGCACTACGTCCCCACTTCGGAAGCTGGGCACTGTAGATCTTCGCCGAAGGCTGACATGTGCATGTGTTTTGCGTCTCTGGGCATCTATGAGGCTGTCCCTAGGGGTCTCTGGCTGCCACGTCGGGTGATGAGGGATTGAGTCGGTGATTACTCGCCCCATGAGCAGGTGAGACGGGGCTATGCCTGTTGTAGTGTGTGGCGTTTGGCGATAGCTCCTGAGAAATGTGAATATGGCCATTTCTAAGGACTGGGCCTTGTCATGTGCAATTCTGATCACCTTGTTGAGTGTTCACATGAATCTTTCAGCCTCCCTATTTGCCTGGGGCCACCGGGGAGTGATTTTCCGATGGCGAATGCCCAGGGCCTGTAGGTATGATGCAAATTCTTGACTTTGGAACGGAGACCCATTGTCCGTCCTCAGCTCCTGCATGATACCATGGGCCGCCATGATTTTCTCCATCTTTGGTATGATCTCCGTGGCGCTGAGTACCGACACTATTTCAACTTCAGGATATTTGGAGTGGTCATCAATGGCCACTAGGGTGTGGCGTCTGTCCGGCAGGCTGCCAAAATCAAGGCTCACTCGAGACCACGGGGTTCTCAGTCGAGGTTCTACGATGATCGGAGCGGGTCTGGGTACCTCCCCAGTTACTTGACAGGCCGTGCAAGCTCGGACCGTGGCTTCCACAAGGTCATCCATCAACGGGAACGACACCTTTGTGCGGAGCCGCGACTTTGTTTTGACCATTCCCTGGTGCCCCACGTGGGCGAGGTCCACCACGCTTTGGGTCAGGGATGTTGGAATCACCAACCTGTGTCCCCTCAACAAATATCCTGTGTTGTCTTCGGTGAGTTCGTCTCTGACGTGATACAAACTGTCCATCACCCTTTGTGCCAATGCGGTTAAACTTTTCCATTCCTTCTTGGCTCTGTGCCAGCTGTTGTTCTGGATGGCTGCCTTGGCTCGCTGTATACATTCATCTTGGGCCTTCGCATCCTGTAGTCGTTCCATGGAAATGGGTATAGGGCATGATCGCGCCGTGACACACCTGACATACTCTTCGGTGTCAGCTGCATCCTCCATTTCCTGTGCCGTGGCCTTCCGAGGATGTCGGGACAGGTAGTCCGCCGGGTTTTTGGACCCGGGCTGATACTCTACTTTACAGTTATAGTTCTGGAGCTGCAGCATCCACTTCTCAATCCGTGGTGGTGGTTTGGTCGAGGTTCCTGAGAAGAGGGCCACCAGCGGCTTGTGGTCTGTCGCGACTACAAAAGGCTTCCCGGAGATGTACAAGTGGAAGTGGTGGCACACCCAGTGGATAGCGATAGCTTCCTTCTCTATTTGTGAATATCTTTGTTCCGTTTCGGTGAGGGACCTGCTGGCGAATGCCATGGGGGCCCACTCCTCCTGAGAGTTCTTTCTTTGGAGAAGGACTGCTCCTAACCCTACCGGGCCAGCGTCCACTGCTACTAGTGTCAGCTTCATGGGGTCAAAGAACGCCAGGGTGGTTGCTTCCGAAAGGGCTTCCTTGACTCTCTTGAAGGCCTGGGCTTGTTCAGGGCCCCACTTCCAGGTGATGGATTCCTTGGTCAGCTCCCTCAGTGGTGACGTTAAGTTAGCCAAGTCTGGGATGAATCTCCCACAGTAATTAACCATGCCCAGGGAGCTGCGAACTTCTGTGACATTGGTGGGAGCGGCGGCTTCTTTGACATCCCGAACCTTCTCTGGGTCCGAGTTGACCTCTTCTGAGGAGAAAGTGTAGCCGAAGAATTGTAGTTTTTGGCATAAGAACTCGCACTTTTCCCGGAGAAGGGTGAGGCCAGCTTCCCGTAACCGGCGTAGCACTTGAAGGAGACGTTCATTGTGTTCTTGGGTGGTTTTAGCGTGTATCATGATGTCATCGCTGACATTAATGACACCGGGGATGTCCGCGATCAATTCCTGTATCACATTTTGAAAAACCTCCGCGGTGCTGGACACTCCAAAACTTAACCTGGTGTACCTCCTGAGTCCCACATGTGTCGAGAACGTGGTAATGTTGCGGGAGGCCTCGTCCAGTACCAGTTGATGATATCCGGACCGTAGGTCAAGTTTTGAAAACCAGCGAGCTCCCGCCATTTCTCCAATGAGGTCGTCTATCGTAGGAGTGATGTGCCGTTCTCGCTTGATCGCGACATTGGGGAGTCTCATGTCGACGCAGATCCTCACCGCGCCCGGCTGTTAGGGCTTTCTTGCGACGACGATCGGGGACACCCACGGAGTGGGACCGGATACCTTCTCAATTATTCCTGCTGCCTCCAGCTTCTTGAGCTCCTCTTCGACCAGGGGCCTCAGGTGGAACGCTATTCGCCGGTGTCTTAGGGCGACAGGCTGGACCGTTGGATCGACATGAAGGTGGATTTCTTTCCCCCTGAACTTCCCTATTCCTTGAAAGACTTCCGCGAATTCTGCAAGGAGTTGTTGGAGTGACTCTTGGTGTACTCCGAAAGCAAACGTGACGACTCCCAGGTCCTCAGCCCTCTGCACCCCAGAAGCATCCCCTGGCCGTCCTCGGTGACATAGACATTAGTGGTGATGGATTTTGAGCCATGTGCGACAGTGGTCCGGAACCGTCTCCGTATCTTCAAAGGAGCATCTTGCCCATAAGCGAACACGGTGATGGTTGAGGGGTGGAGAGCTGGTCGTGGATCAATGGTGCTGTATAAGGTTGAGGCCATGATGTTGATGGTGGCCCCTGTGTCTACTACAGCGGTGACTTCCTGGGATCCTACCCGGATGCTGCATTGGGGTAGGCGTCTTGACTTCCTGGTGGCAGTGCCGATCATATGGATTTTGTGCACCACTCTCTCTTCCTCCTCATCATCGTCCATATCACTGGGTTCTGGTTCTTCTGCTTTGAGGGTGTTCGCTACCTGGCGAGGCTTGTGATACTTCTTTGACCTGCACACTTTTTCGAAGTGGTTAAATCGCCCACATCCTGAGCATCTTTTGCCTTTTGAGGGGCACTCGGCCGCCATGTGCGGTGGACCTCCACAGTATCCGCATGACTTGGGTGTTCCTGGCCCTTTCCTGTTCCACCTCTGCAGAGGTTTGGTTGTTACCGCTTTTACTGGTTCCGATTTTACTGGTGTTTGGAGAGCAGCCTCCATGTGCGCCGCCCGCGCTTTCGACAATTCTTTGGTCCGTCCTAGGGTCAGTATTTCTGCTAGGGGCTTGCCGGATTCTTCTAGTATCACGAAGGATACCACACGCGGGGAGATACACGCTGATACTCAATGATGTACTCGTCATGAGATTTTGGCATTACCTCAACTCCGATCGACTTACTCGGTCAGCTGAAACTCAATACACTACCTGTATTCAGATTGGAGGCACTATCCTTCGTGATTGATTCTGATCAACATATTACAAGGACTTACACCGATCACCTCTGGACCGATCGACTCTCTAGGACCCGCTGGGTCGGAAGTACAACCAGGTTTAAGGTCCGATGTGTCTGATTTACACAGAGAAGCCCTGAAGAAGTCAGGGGCGACTGTGCCCCGTGACGAAACACGTGTTGGCTGGCTGTAAATCTAAACTCATCATAATACAGAGAAAAAAAGAAATCAGAACATTGTGGTCCTTCATTTTCTATCGTCGCATAATGAATCTGCTTTAAACCAAACGCTATTAAGCATGTTACACAGATTATAACGTGTGCACAGTTCTGTTTTGTTTTATGTACAGTGGGCCGTGGTCCACCACCAGAGGGTTTAGGGGTTTAAAACTTTTATCCCTCTTCTGTAGCACCGTTTTTGACATATACCTAGCGAACACAATATTAATTAACGCACTATAAGGAGAGCGCCCGGAAACAACCTGGCAGAGAAATAAACCCCCCCCCCTTTTTTTAAAGGAATTCAAATATGTTACAACCTAACTGAAACCAAACACTGTACATAATTACCAATCAAAACCCATAAAGACTAAAAACAAACTCTGCTTAAGGCATGTGCCTTGTTAATAACTTACACAAATGATTACATTGGATTGACTTGCCCATGGTCATACCCTTCCAAATTTCAAAATATACAAATTCAACCAATTTTCATACGGCCCAAATCTCTCATAGTAAATGGAACCTGGCAAAGGAGAGATGACAGATATTCTCTTGGAAGTTTCACCTCCTAAAGTGAGCAACACAACCCAATATACAGTTCTGACCATGATGGTCACATTAAATATTTATAAAACGATTGACATATAATAGGACCTTTGGGGGTGCAGTGTGGATCCAGGGGACTGTAAGCATATCACTAGGGGAATAACACTTTGACCCTCAAGAATTTTGTTCTCGCGTACAGCCCAAACTGCTGAATAGATTTACCCCAAATTTGCCATGATAGTAGAACTTCACTTGAAAAGAGTGCTTTTGTTGGTTTGACGTGAATTAATTTAGTGGCTTTTAAGACATAAGGGGCATATTTATCAAATAATCATTCAGGCCAGCAAACCATCTTGCTGCACTGTGCTGTGTGATAGCGGAAGGGCAAGAATGTGCAATACGTAACATTATACGGTGCATTTCTGTCATTTCCCAGCACTGGTGCATGTTCTGCCTAGCGCCATGGCGAAAGGGTGCCTGCGTTGTAAGCAGGATTATTTTTGTGCAAGATGGGACATTTTCCTGCCCAAAAACAATCACCTTGGTCATTTTCCTGTTTCTATGTGTGCTGCAGAATGTAAGAAAAAATGAGGAGAAATAGAGATATTTCTCCTGTTATGCCTCCCCTGGGGGTACATAGATTTTGACGCATTACCAGGTCTACCAATAATGGTAAATCTGAGAATGCACCAAAGTCCATGGGTGGTGCGTGGGAACACCCACGCTCCACCCAGGGAAAGCCTCACTGGGGCAGAGTAACGCATTGCAATGATTTGCGCGGCTTTGAATTACTCTAGATTTATTAGGCCACCCAGGGCCATGCAAGGTGTCCTTGGGTGGCTTGATAAGTCTAACTTAAGAGTTGCATCCCTCTTGCTCCCCATTGCGTGGTGCATGGGTGATGCAACCTTTTGATACATTTGCCCTAAGTGTTCTAGAAAGTGGACTAGCGGTCTTTAAACACATTTGTATAGCTCAGTCATTTGGGATTTGCAAATCCCATAGTGAATTCAGAAATTTTAAAAAAAGTCATCTGATTTTCTCCCATCATCCATTTCCAATCCAATCCATTTCCAATCTATGGTGCCAAAGTTTGTACCATGACCCCGAGTGTCCTTATTGACAGTAAAAAGAAAAAATATTCTCTCATAGTGACCATTTCAGCATATAGGGCGCTATCCCATTATCCTGAACAAAAAAACTAAATGCTATGCTCCACCAACAGATTGAAGGCCATGCACCAGGCACACAGACTAGGACCTCCTCTTTAGCAAAGAAAATCCCAAACTAAATGCAAGTGCAGAGCCCGGCTTCACCCACATAACAATACCATGCTTCTTCAAATTAAAAAATGCTTCTCCGCTAACACACAAAGTCCATAATCCACTCAAGCCAAACCCTTCTATGTCCACATATGAAGGGTTTACTCCACGTACACGTAAATTCCTACTTTACTCACACAAACAGACCTTTTTTCATGCAAAGGAGGAAGGCACTGCTTCCCCATAAATCCCGGATATTGGTCCAAACAGCACACACAGCGACATTGTTGGAAATTACCAACTTTTGCATGGCATCCCCCCAGATTTTCCCCTTATTTTTCTGAACCCATTGTTGTTAGCCATAGGACTTTGCACACTTTACTCTTGTTAATTGTTTGTGCTTTCCATTTTGGCACATTTAATCTACTAATAAGGCCGTAGTATATAATACTACATGTACCCAAGACCTGTAAACTAAATACTACGAGTAGGCTGCAGCTCTCATTGTGCCACCCAGTAATATAGCACTGTAAAACATGTCTCAGGCTAGCCACCTGGGTATGCAGTTTTAAACTACTATTTCAGCCTGGCAAAAAAACCTTTTGTCATGCCTAACACTTCCTTTTTAATACTTATAAGTTATCCCTAAGGTAAGCCTTACATGCACATAGGGCTCCTGCTCTTTAAAAAGTAGGACATGTCTGTCTAATGTTTTATGTGTCCTAGCAAAGAAAAAATAATTCAGTCATTTTTCATGGTAGCAAGGCTGGCTCTCCCACTGGAAAACACTGGGTACATTATAATAACTTATAATGCTTACTTTCAGTTTGGGATCAGCTAGAACAAGCATTTGCAATGCAATCAGTCTCGCTTTTGGGACCTTATATGTATTTAGCTATGCAGCACATTAGCCTGGGTGCTGAAACATATACTATTCTTTAACATGGAGGGAAAGTAAGCACCAAACTGCATGACACGCCACATATGGGAACACATGGAGAGAAATATTGCCTTTCAGCGGGAAATGGTAGAGTCCAAATCAGGGCGTTCAGTGGTCATATCACTGAAAATACAAGATTTGAAAAAAATATTATTGTTTACGGGTGCTCGTGGAAGGCAATTTCTGTGGACTGGGATCTAGAGAATACTAAAGTGATTCTGGTATTTTACTGACCTCTGCTGGTCGTTTTCTCTCAAGAAAGTTAAATAGAGGCAGTTGCCAGAAAAATTATAAAAAGAAAGTCTCTCAGCAGAAAGCAATTCTGGTATTTTACTGACCTGTACCGGTCGTTTCCAATCAAGACAGTTAAATAGAGGCAGTTGAACAGAAAAAAAGTCACTAAGCGGAAGCAGACAAGTCCTAGGGCTGATCTCCAGAGCCCACAAAGTACATAAGCATATAAGTATATAATAAAGTATATACAAAAGCTCTCGAATGCTCGGCCTAAAAATGATCAAGGGCTCATTTTAATTGGAAAAACATCCAATTTAATGGGCATGTCAGATTTTATGTTACTATTTTGAAAATGGCACTTTTAGAAAGTTGTAATTTTTATGCCTCACCCAGAAGGACCTTTTGGCAATGTGCCTAATGTAACCAGACTGTTGAATGGCTCCCCTGTTGTTAGATGTGGAATAGTCCCAGACATTGGACAAAAGGTTTGGGTTTGGAGAGGTATTTTCCTCCTTGAGCAGGGTGGTCGGGAGGGGCTGTTCCCAACCACTTCCTGAGCTTCAAATGAGGCTCACGCTATTACTAGCAGACGCAGCTCACTCTTAGGCCAACCTCCCTTTGTCTTACTTGTCGGCTTGGCTCCAAACACAGTTCGGGGGGTAGCTGCCTGAGATGATTTGAAGTGACCAGAAGGGAGGATTTGCCCATTACTATAGCCACACCTCTGGGTGAACACAGGGTGCCCAGACTGGGGCGGGTGAAGGATCTGCCATGTTGGATTTAGTTGGAGAGGGGCACTGTGGGATAGTTTACAGTAAAACATATTGGTGGTGCTGCAAAAGTGGGTAGAGGTCACTCCTGGTAAACCCCATTGGTTAATGACTGGCAATGAGTACCCACCCCACAGCTGGCACTGGGCATAATTGTGGTAACCATAGTACACTCCAAAGAACACTCCTGGGCGTGTGACAAATCAGAAGAAAGACTGCCCTGATATCTGAAGTACCTGAGGGAAGACTGAACTTGCTTTCCTTGAATGCAGGACTGCAAAAGTGACTTCAACGGTCAGATGGCTGACCTCCTTTTTGAGCTATTGGGACACAACAAGCTTCAAGGGTCCCCTACCTGTAGCTGCCCAGCTTCCAACTCGACCTGCCCTGGACCTTGCTGTTGGCCTCTGTTAGAATGAGGTCTATCCCCGAGTGATGCCACCCTGGACCTGGACCCTTGGCTGGGTGTACTCCTGCTGTCCAAACTGCAGAAGCTAGGACAAGTTTTCTTCCAAAGAACTGGCAGTCGACCGGTACTGCTATCCACCTGAAGCCATCATTTTCAAATCGCTAGTCAGATCCAACTTGCTGGTTTGCCCCGTCTGAAGGAGATTGTTATATCCTGCTAATGCTAATGCATTGCCTGTCTACCACCAGTGGAATGTTATTGTGATGATGCTGTCAGAATGTTGGGAATCTGCTGTGAGTAATGACAGTTGACTGGGCTGAGCTGCCTGCTGGCTGCTCCTGGTGGGGTCTTTATCTGGTCTACTTCTAATCTTCCTGTGATCCTGTACCATCTTCAAATAAAACCTCTTTAAATCATCTCAACTGAGTGGACTTGATCACTACAGAGATCTGACTTCCAGAAACATTTTCAAGTCTGAACATAAAGTGATTAATCAAGACCTACACAGAGAAGCAACCAATCAATATCAATGATTTCTGTTCTCAGACTTCGACAGCTTGGACCTTTCCCACCTTCGTTGAAGACTGTGAAGGAACCCCGCTCTTCAGCAACCTGATGCTTTCGAGCCCTGCTTCAGGTCCATCTTTCAGTTTACTCTGCTGACGACTTGTCAACATCCACTTTTCTTTCAAAAATATTTAAGTTAGAAGGTAAAGTTTCCATCAGGGTAACCCTGGTTTCGTCATCTGACTTGCGCTCCATCGCAGTTGGCCAGGACGTTTGACTTTGACCTGGTCTAGTGTGACCAGATAACTGCCGTTGGCACTTTCTGGTGCTATTTTTATTTCAGACTATTTAAATCTCATATTCTAGTTATTGGATTTTTTTACGAAATTGGTTTGGGGTTTTTGTTATGTTGTGCTTTCACTCTATTACTGTTTGAGTACTTCATAAATACTTTACACATTGCCTTCAAACTAAGCATGACTGCTTTGTGCCAAGCTACCAGAGGGGATACGCACAGATTTAATTAGTGACTTTTGTGGTTCACCCTTACATAGTTTGTCATTATTTTTGAGGTGAGTCCTTATTCCCACTAAACTAATGCTCTAATTTCTTACAGACATGCACAAACACACACACACACAAATGCATGCACATGCATTTGCACAAACATACCCACCCACACCCAATACTCTCTTATGCAAATAGACAGTGCTCAACACACACACCGAGAACTTGGTGTAGTAACACAGACAACCATGTGCCGACCATGCACTGTAATCCGTCTCTCTCTACATCTGAAAGGCAATGTTCCACCAACACGTGCAAACCCCTGTTCCTTCATATGCCCAGACATCGCTGCATCCACAACCCAAGACTGGTCTCCAGACACACACCAAGAAAGTCCCCCAGCTACACAAAAGGTGCTATTACACCTACATGCCAAGGCCCTTCTCCACTTACACAATAAGGCTATGTTCCACTAAAAACACTTGTGATATCCTCCTACACCCAACCACCAAAGTCCTTCTCCACCCATTCACCAAGATCCTGCTTTACATGCTTAAGAGCCAGCTTGTCACAGCAACGCACACATAGCAGTAACTTGCTGCACCCACAGGTGAATGACCCTGTTCAACCACACACCAATGTCCTGCTCACACAAAATCTGCACTGGCCGCAAGCATATAATGCCTGCCAGGGTACAAGTCCTAAAAAACAGAAGTGGGGGGACGCTGACGTCACGACTGGAAGTGACGTCATGAAAGGTGGCATGCACCATCAGACGCGTTGCCTCCCCTCGCTCGCCCCTTAGATGCGATTGCATCAGAGAAGCCAGTGCGTGAGCAGCGTTCTGAATGGGCTCCGATCTCGCCCCAGAGTGGCCAAAGAGTGAATGTGTTGCTCCAGTTATTGAGCCCCCGGTAAAATAAGTGGGGGGACGCCGTCTACCCGCGTGGTACCCCAACTCGAGCCCTGATGCCTGCCCTTGAAGCACTGACACACCAAGCCCCCCTTCATTCCCATGAAGAAAAGCATGCTTCACCAACAGAACACGAAACTGATCAACCCCAAATTTAGGTACCTGCTACACCTAAGAGCCAATCCCATTTCCCACCCTACAGGTATGTCTCTGCTTCATTGCACATTAAAGAATTTACACATTCAGCAGCAAATTCAAGAACGTGCTGCCAAGGGGCAGCAACTAATGTTTATGCCACCCATTGGAAAATATTTTTTCTGCTCCCTCACAGAATGCCAACTGACATATAGTGACAGTTGAAATCATTTCAGGAGCCCTTTTTTGAACCCCTGAAGGGGATACGCAATAAGGAATTCTCCATTTAATATCCATGCAACACTGCATAACTAGATTGTAACCTCAAAGCGTCCCTTTACGTGTATATTCTACAAAGAACAGGCTGTTATCATGGTACTGTATAAAGAACACGCTGAGTGGCTACATCAACCCCTTCACCTGATTTTCTTAGTCATCCCTCTTTGAACACAACTACTTGTACATTGTTCTTGTCACAAAACCCTAAATATGTAGGAATTGGTTGAATGAGAAAAACGCCATCTGTTCCTTGCCAGCAACTTTCTGCCATCATGGTATCTGACCTTACTTACCCCCTTCTCTGAGTTATGCTGAAAGTCAACTATAATTCGGAAATCTTGACTGAGATTTCTATCAGAGGTTAGTCCACATAGCTAGACCAATTGGTACCAGCCTCTATCTTTGTCTTTCTATGGAAGTAAAGGAAATTACGCTCCATCCTGAATGGAGGTCTATTTGAAACGTTAACGAACCTTGCTTATACCTGGCTTTCTGTCAATGTAAAACACAATAAGATGATAGGCGGAGCGTTGAAAATTTCCAGACACTCACCCCCAGTAGATCTGGGTTGAACCCATCATCGTTCTTTAGCTCAATTCGCCACCCCAGTTCAAACCCAGCCATATGAAAATCAGTCTTGACCCTGTTCATCATTGGAACAGTCCAGCCCGAACTGCCAAGCCAGGTCTTCCCTGGACTGGAAACAAGCATCTTGGGACCGGTTTTGGGGTAACACTCCTCATAAGCCAGACTAGCTTTAATCTAGTGGCAAAGTGAGTCAGGGACTGCTCACTTTGCTGACTGAGTCTGGGCATACCCTGCCAACTTAGGACAAACAGGCAAACACAATAAGATGATGGACGGAGCGCTGAAACTTTTCAGACACTTGCCCCCAGTCACTGTTAGATCTGGGTTGAATCCATCATCGTTTGAGCTTAATATGATTATATTAGTAAAATGGACTTTGATTTGTTCCATTAAATATGTAAAGCAATAATATATTTATGATCTTGTGAGAAGCTCGAAGGAGCTGAACACACATTTCCCTGCATGGACTCCGAGTGGGCTGTACTTCCTGTTAGGCTCTCATGATCGACTCAAGATATTGTGCATTTGCACTTAAGTTAATAACAGTGGTTTCTCATACATCTGACCAAATTAAGACATTAGCGATGTTGATTCGCTTGGAAAAATTGATTATGAATTGTTCCGTGTATTATATAAAGCAATAATAGTTTTACGATCTCCTGAGATGCTTGCGGGTTTCTCGCAAGAGTTCCGGGAGAGGAACTACACCATAAGGAAGGATTGTGATTGATTCATATGGATGCCTTTATTTAGAAGAAAAAGATTCCATCCCTTTTGCCTTATTTCACTATTAGATTTTGGCAAGAGTAGACATATTTGGCTTGCTCTCCTATCCTGTTTCCCTTTGAGCAGAAACATGTCTCCATCTGATGCAGATGAACAGACAGAGGTTTCAGCACCACCTCAGGTACCACAGTCACCCAAGCAATCCTTGGTGTGGCAATTCCTCGAAATGAGGGCAGGTGCCAGGAAGGTATCTGAGAAGTACATGATCTACAAACTTTGCAGAAAAGAGTTCAGCCGGGGGAGCAGAAGCAAATAACATAGTATGAGTACTACAAGAGGCACCTGAGTTCTATGCATCTGCAGAGGCTTGCACAGGCAGAGTTGGCTCATGTAGCAGAGATAGACAACTCTACTGGGGCTTCAACATTTTTTGCACCAGGAGATACTGTGCCTTCACAGGTTCTTACTGCACAGATAGACAATCACTCTTGTGAGACTCTCACAAGAGTCATGGAGGCAATCCTTTACATGCAGTCTGAGGGTGGCAGTGTTTCCTGGTGTGCTCTCGTAAACCTCTTGTGAGATCGTACTTTTTCTAATGGACTTTGCATTTACACTGAATATATTCTGATGTAGCATGTATAATTTATATACACCAGTAGTAACAGTGTGTTTATCTTTTAAAAAATGCAATCCATTATATAATTGTGGAGAAAAATAAATCACTTAGATTTGTGGAAAACTCCACTTTTTTATCTGCATGAGATGAACATTAGTACATAGTACACATAGATACTCATTTATTTACTTTAAGTCCATTTATTATTATTAGAAAAAGTTAAATCACAACTTTTTTTTTACAGTCTCACAAGAGTCTTGAAAGATCATAAACATTTTTTAAGAAGGAAAAATTTACACTTTCCTTTATTTCAGTGCTCATAGTACCTATTAGTAGGGTTTAGGGAGAAAGTAGACTCTCAAATTACACCTTTTCACAGTATAACAACAGTGCACAGTAGAGCGTAAGGAGACACTTGTATCTCACTGACACATTTCCACAATCTAACAACTGTCTATAGTAGACTATGGGGAGAGAATACCCTCTCCAGTGGGAGTTTGCATGAAGGTGACCAGAGCATAGAGTAGGGTGTAAAGAGACACTTCCTCTCCACTCACATGTTTCCCCAGGCTCAGCAGTATGCATAGTAGGGTGGGGATGGTACACACCTTGCATATAAGACGTTGCTATTACATAGCAAGTGTAACACGTACTAGCCTCTTCACTCCCCAGGAAATTACCCATATATATTAGAGTGCAGAAATGGATTTCACTGTCCAGTCACAGCTCTTCCCAGGATGACAGACATATACAGTTGTGTGTAGGAAAACATTCTCCTCTCCACTAACACCTTTCTCTAAGACAACATGGATGTGCAGTACGGTGTTGGCACAGAGTGGCCTCTCTGCTGACACCTCTCTCTAGACCAACAGGGATACATAGAGGTGTATTGGAAGGGAGTGACCTGTTCACTAACACATGTTACCAGGGTGAGAGGTGTTTGTAGTTGGGTTTTCGAAAAATGGATCTCTCTGCTCATACCTCTTCCCATTCTGTCAGCTATGCATAGTAGGCTGTTGGAATGAGCTATCCTGTTTACTGAAAGATCTCTCTTGCTTGATACCTCTGCATAGTACATTGTAGAAACAGACTGACCTCTCTCATGTGACCTGTGTTTTGGATGATGGGTGTCTACATTAGGGTATGAAACGGGGCTTACCTCTCTGGTCACAGCTCTCCCTAAGATTACAGATGTCCAACTAAGGTGTAGGAATGAAATTAGCTCTAACCTGCAAAGTCTTCCGTCCAAAACAACTATAGTATACTATGGTATGGAAACACACTGCCCTGTCAGCTGAGACATCACCGCAGAGTAATATACCTGCAAAGTAGGCTGTGAGTAGTAGAATACAGAAATGGAGTATCCTCTCTGCTGAGAACTGTGTCTTGGTTGATTGGAGTGGATAGTTGAATTTGGAGACACGCTCACCTCTCCCTCAGACCTCTTCCTATGAGGACAGCGAGGAATAGTAGAGTGGGCACAGGAACAAACATCACCGCTAAAACTTCTCTCCAGAGTCAAAAGCATATATAGTAACCTGTGCAAAAGAACTGCCCTCTCCAATATCACATCTCCACCAGCTGATAGCAATGCGTAGTCGAATATGAGTATCCACTGGCCTCTGTGCCAAAACTCTCTTTTGTATGAGATGTCTGTAAACTACAGTGAGCACACGGACTGATCTCTCTAGTGAGACCTCACTGTTGTATGAGAATTCACCATAGTTGAGTATTCAAATGATTGGCCTCTCTGTTAACAATTTTCTCTAGCATAAAAGATGTGGAAAGTACTAAAGAGATATATATACATGCAGGAGCACTTCTGTATCCCCTAAAGATGGAACTGCCAGCTTTAGTCAACATTACAAATACATTACAATACAGTAAAAATATTCACATATATAACAACTATTAAGCAAACAAATCAGTAGTAACTTTAAACGTTATTACTACAAAAAACTATTTAACATTACAAAATTACACTAACTACATTCACAAACCACATAAAAAACTATAAAACAAACAAAACAACTGACTTTACCAATACATAAAACATTTTCTGATGCTCATCAGCAGGTGCTAATGTCTCCCCTATTTTTGCTTCATTTGCCTACTGGATTGTGATGTATGTAGAGCTTCTTTTCCTGCCTTTTAGACACCTTAGCCTGCCAATGAGTTTCTTCCTATTTCATAGCAGGCTAGGTGGCAAAATAGTCTCAGCATAGTAGCAAATCTAGAAAATACAGTTTTTTTAAAAAGGGCTTGCAAAAGATAGCTCAGGCAGTGTTCGCTCATGCTGCAAAACTGGAATGTTCTTCAGGTCCTTCCACATCGCTTGAACCTGAATACACTCTGCCTGGTCAGGAAAGTTACTGCTCAGCAGAACAATAATCCTACTTGAGCTAACAAGGCTGTTTTTTGCTGCTTATATAAGCAGATAATTATTTCCTCAGAGACAAAGAGATATACAAAGGACAAACTTGTACATAATCACAAATGACCCCCTATGTAATACAAGCATTATCACCTCTCCAACTAATAATATTTATCTGAATTTTCACAGGGTCACTATTTTCAGTTTTTTCAAATGTGAAGAAGATTTCTTTTTCTCCTCCATGTAGTTTTCTTGTTGACAGCTTCTGTTTTCCATTTTCCTCTTTCAAAAAGACAAAATAGTCAAAAATTAAAAGTTACATACTAATCAATAAAGCAAAACAGTCATTTGTCACTATATTCAGTAAGGTGTTCTACATCTTTCACCCACAGTCACATATTTATATCTAGCGTACCACAAACTTATTATTCCTTTCTGGAGAAAAATTCCACACTTTCACCCAGGGCATTTTTTCACGAATAAGTTAAAACATGCCATCAAACCTGATTTCATATAAATTTCTAAATAAACGCATTCCTCTTGAAACACGTTTGCTAACACTGAGCACAGTGTTTCACTCTAGAAATACCAATATTTCTACTCAAATATCTCATAGGACTAAAGTATATATGAACAGTGTGGGCTATAAAACCACTAGTGCTTGTATTAACACATTTCACATTCTTTGTTTTATCATTTGATTAAAACTGTCTCCTTTACTTACAACTACATACAGTTGGAACACCTAATTTTTCAACACAATCAACAATACTTGCTGATATGTCTCTATATTCTAATGTCTACCTCTCAAAAGCTATATTAAGAAATCTACAACTCCCCAAACAGCTTTTCTCTCTGTAAACATGCTGTAGACCAAGTTTACCAACATTAATACACTTACTGAGACTTCACAACAAAGTTTATAAAATATATTAATTACCTGAACTTTGAGTTCTTTCTTAAATGCAGATGGAGACACCAGTCTTATTCAGCTCAATATGAGGGCTGGGCAGAGATTGCAGAGTTTCACTCTGCAGAATTCTGCAGCGTTACCAAAAAACTCCACCACATGGGGGCGAAGTTTTGCTCAGCCATCTCGAGACCAGTGCTTGTTCCTAGTCGGAACTTGACACACAACCGGGAGATTGAAAAAGGAAGCTCCCCACTGATGAAGGGCATCTGATATGCCCGAATTGCATTGGGGATGATTTGCACCCTAATCTAAATGCTCCATCAGCAACAAATTCAATGTCTCCGCATGAATGATGGGATTAATTCATGATATAAAAGGAATCACAGCTAATTAAAATAAAAAGCATTTATTGAACCTTCATACCTGAAGCTTGATTAAATTCGATTCAACAGTCCAATTGGACACAGGCAGTGCATTTGAGGTACACTTCCCTGTGGGGAAGTACAACAGTGTTTATCTCATTTTCACGTCCCAGGCTCAGAGGGCAATACCTCTCTGCACACCCATTAAACTCATATACTTCTTACGTAACGTGTTATCAAATCTCAGATTACTCTGGAGTGCGGGATCCATAACCTTTCGATTTAACTTTACCTTTAGCCATGCCGAAGAATTTAAATCTGAATCATCCGTAGATTGACAGTGTGGGAAGTCTCAAACCACAGTCTAAAATGACATGATCACCTATTACGCAACAATGTTTTTCTTCCTTAGGTGTTCAAGGAATCAAGGTAAACATAAACAGGGTCAACGGCTGCCGCTGCAGGTAAGAGAGGTGGGGCCGACTGGGGGGGGGGGGAATTTTGAGAGACGACCACAAGGGAAAATTAAATAAATAATCAATTTTCCCTCGTGGTCATCTCTCAAACTAGCCCCCAGCCGGTCACACCACTCTTACCTGCAGCAGCCATGGCTGAACAGTGTGCATACTTTTATGTCATTTCCCCCCTCTTCTGTTACGTGACACAAAGGTGTCAGCTACTGCCCAATGCCGTGACACTCACCGACCTTTGCCAATTGTAAATATACACACACTCAACCACCAATTTCAATCGAGACAAATACCTACAAAAACAAATTTTAGTGTACACAGCTTCCACATTTTGAAAAATGCTAGTAAAGCAAACATTATGGCTGATTGCACCACTGGTTATTTACACATTACATATGTCTTCATTCCCTTTCCTGACAAGTTCTTCCGATCCTTAAATAAACTATCCTCAGCTATCTATGGAGCGGAAACAAAACTAATCTTAATTACAAACTCTGCTTCAGCAGATGATACAAATGTACTAAGGTCAAGCCTTGGTTTTCAATGCAAGAAATAAATAAACATAAGTGAATAATATTCTTTCTTTTTACCTTCCACAATTTTTGCTGATATGTATTAAACTTGCATGAGTGTAATTTTAATCATTATTCTTTGTGCCCTCTGTATTATCCACTGAATACGTTTGATTCCTAGACTGATGTGTGTGACCAAACTGTATATATTTTTCGCAAATGAAAACGTTTAGATTCCAAAACTCATGCCATTAACCCCTTCGCTGCCAGGCCTTTTCCCCTCCTGTGCCATTTGGGGTAGTGTGCGCTGAGGCCCCTGTAACCTTTTGACCACATAAGCTATCCACGCCAAATTTGCGTCCTTTTCTTCCAACATCATGGGGATTCTAAAGGTACTCAGGGTTTGTGGATTCTCCTAGAGGGGTCACAGAAATAAGCCAAAATACAGCAACATTTTGTTTTTTTTCGGAAAAATTGGAAAACGGGCTGCAAATGAAAGCATCTGGGTTTTTCCCTGCAAATGTTATCAAAAAAGGGTTTGTGGGGTTGAAATCACCATTTTCCCAGCTTTTCGGGGATACCGACTTTTGTCAGAAACCCAACATTTTTTACACAGTTTTGGCATTTTTCTGGGACATAGCCTAATTTTGCTATTTTTTGTGCTTTTGACCTCCTTCCAGTTAATGGCAGAAATGGGTACAAAAGCAATAATGCATCCTGGAAAGCTATACATTTTCGAGAAGAAGACAAAATTCTGAATTCAGCAAGGGGTCATTTGTGTAGATCCATCAAGGTTTTTTTATAGAAACTAACAGTTAAATATAGGATAAATTGAAAATTAGTTGGAAAAAACAGCCTTTTGTGTCAACATTTTCACCTGTAACTTCTTCTAATTATGACAGCTCTTTGAAAGCAATATACCATTACATCCGCTGGACATTACTGGTTGTGGGGATATATAGGACTTGTAGGTTCACCAAGAACCCGGCGAACCCAGAGCCAAAAACTGAGCAGCAACTTACAATGGTTTATTATTATGTACCGGGTATATAGTAATTATTCTGTAAAAATGTGTACATGGAAAAATCGGTATGAAAGACACCTATGTATTTCTGAAATGGGAACAAAATATAGAGTTTAGAAACAGTAGATATTTGCACATTTCTGAAATTGGGAATACTCATACTAGCATGAGAATTATCAGTCATTTTTTAGAATAGCTTCTTTTTTACACAATATCTTTCATTTGGAAGGCAGAAATGCATCGAAAGTCAATAGATAATAACAGTTCCTTTACAAATCTGAATTACCCTAAGTCTCCCGATAAAAATGGTATCTCACTTGTGTGGGTAGGCATAGTGCCCGCGACAGGAAACGGCGCAAAACGCAACGTGGTCACAACTCAATATCGCAGTGAAAATTTACCCTTTTTTGGCAAAGTGCCTAGCTCTAGTTTTTGAACCATCGCCCTGCGGGCACCTTGCGAAACCTAGCAAACCTATACATTTTTGAAAACTAGACACCCAGGGGAATCCAGGATGGGGTGATTTGACTGCCTCCCACCAGGGTCTGTTACCCAGAATCCCTTGCAAACCTAAAAAATTGTCAAAAAAAACACATTTTCCTCACATGTCTGTGGTGGAAAGTTCCGGAATCTGCGTGGATCAACAAATTTCCACCCACCCTGCGTTCCCCAAAGTCTTACGAGAAAAACGGTACCTCACTTGTGTGGGTCGGCCTAGTGCCCGCGACAGGAAACGGCGCAAAACGCAACGTAGTCACAACTCAATTTCGCAGTGAAAAATGACCCTTTTTTGGCAAAATCTCTAGCTGTAGTTTTTGAACCCTAGCTCTGCGGGCACCTTGGGAAACCTAGCAAACCTATACATTTTTGAAAACTAGACACCCAGGGGAATCCAGGATGGGGTGACTTGACTGCCTCGCACCAGCGTCTGTTACCCAGAATCCCTTGCAAACCTAAAAAATTGACAAAAAAACACATTTTCCCCACATTTCTGTGGTGGAAAGTTCCGGAATCTGCGTGGATCCACAAATTTCCACCCACCCCGCTTTCCCCAAAGTCTTACGAGAAAAACGGTACCTCACTTGTGTGGGTCGGCCTAGTGCCCGCGACAGGAAATGGTGCAAAACGCAACGTGGTCACACCTCAATTTCGCAGTGAAAAATGACCCTTTTTTGACAAAATATCTAGCTGTAGTTTTTGAACCCTAGCTCTGCGGGCACATTGGGAAACCTAGCAAACCTATACATTTTTGAAAACTAGACACGCAGGGGAATCCAGGATGGGGTGACTTGACTGCCTCCCATTAGGGTCTGTTACCCAGAATCCCTTGCAAACCTAAAACATTTACAAAAAAAACACATTTTCCCTCATTTCTGTGGTGGAAAGTTCCGGAATCTGCGTGGATCCACAAATTTCCACCCACCCAGCGTTCCCCAAAGTCTTACGTGAAAAAAACGGTACCTCACTTGTGTGGGTCGGCCTAGTGCCCACGACAGGAAACGGCGCAAAACGCAACGTGGTCACAACTCAATATCGCAGTGAAAATTTACCATTTTTTGGCAAAATGTCTAGCTCTAGTTTTTGAACCCTAGCTCTGCGGGCACCTTGGGAAACCTAGCAAACCTATACATTTTTGAAAACTAGACACCCAGGGGAATCCAGGATGGGGTGATTTGACTGCCTCCCACCAGGGTCTGTTACCCAGAATCCCTTGCAAACCTAAACAATTGTCAAAAACAACACATTTTCCTCACATGTCTGTGGTGGAAAGTTCCGGAATCTACGTGGATCAACAAATTTCCACCCACCCTGCGTTCCCCAAAGTCTTACGAGAAAAACGGTACCTCACTTGTGTGGGTCGGCCTAGTGCCCGCGACAGGAAACGGCGCAAAACGCAACGTAGTCACAACTCAATTTCGCAGTGAAAAATTACCCTTTTTTGGCAAAATGTCTAGCTGTAGTTTTTGAACCCTAGCTCTGCGGGCACCTTGGGAAACCTAGCAAACCTATACATTTTTGAAAACTAGACACCCAGGGGAATCCAGGATGGGGTGACTTGACTGCCTCGCACCAGCGTCTGTTACCCAGAATCCCTTGCAAACCTAAAAAATTGACAAAAAAACACATTTTCCCCACATTTCTGTGGTGGAAAGATCCGGAATCTGCGTGGATCCACAAATTGTCACCCACCCCGCTTTCCCCAAAGTCTTACGAGAAAAACGGTACCTCACTTGTGTGGGTCGGCCTAGTGCCCGCGACAGGAAACGGCGCAAAACGCAACATGGTCACACCTCAATTTCGCAGTGAAAAATGACCCTTTTTTGGCAAAATGTCTAGCTGTAGTTTTTGAACCCTAGCTATGCGGGCACCTTGGGAAACCTAGCAAACCTATACATTTTTGAAAACTAGACACCCAGGGGAATCCAGGATGGGGTGCCTTGACTGCCTCCCACCAGGGTCTGTTACCCAGAATCCCTTGCAAACCTAAAAAATTGACAAAAAAAACACATTTTCCCCACATTTCTGTGGTGGAAAGTTCCGGAATCTGCGTGGATCTACAAATTTCCACCCACCCCGCGTTCCCCAAAGTCTTACGAGAAAAACGGTACCTCACTTGTGTGGGTCGGCCTAGTGCCCGTGACAGGAAACGGCGCAAAACGCAACGTGGTCACACCTCAATTTCGCAGTGAAAAATGACCCTTTTTTGGCAAAATGTCTAGCTGTAGTTTTTGAACCCTAGCTCTGCGGGCACCTTGGGAAACCTAGCAAACCTATACATTTTTGAAAACTAGACACCCGTGTGCTTCCAGGGAGGCATGGCTTGCGTGGATCCCCCAACGTGTCCTTACACAGAATCCCCTGCAAACCTCAATTTTAGCTGAAAAAATCACATTTTTCACACATTTTTGGGTGGGAAAGTTGTGGCATCACCGGGCTCACTCAAATTTCTCACCACCCAGCGTCCCCCTGGGTCTCCCGGTAAAAATGGTGCCTCACTTGTGTGGGAGGCCCAAGTACCCGCGACAGGCAAGGACCCTTGCCTGTTGAGGCGCACTACGTTTTGGGCCCTTGCCTGTCGCGGGTACTTGGGCCTCCCACACGAGTGAGGCACTGTTTTTATCGGGAGACCCTGGGGAACGCTGGGTGGTAGGAAATTTGTGTCAGCCCAGCGATGCCTCAACTTTCCCACACAAAAATGTGTGAAAAAGGTGATTTTTTCAGCTAAATGTGAGGTTTGCAGGGCATTCTGGGTAAGGAAACGTTGGGGGATCCACGCAAGCCATACCTCCCTGGAATACCCCGGGTGTCTAGTTTTCAGAAATGTGTGGGTTTGGTAGGTTTCCCTAGGTGGCCGCCAAGCCCGGGGCCAAAAACTCATAGGACCCCCTTTGCAAAACCAGGTTGTTTTGTGATAGGTAATTTTGATGTCTCCTCAATAGGTTTTGGGCCCTTGCCTGACGCAGGCACTAGGCCTACCCATGCAAGTGAGGTACCATTTTTCTCTGAAGACTTTGGGGAACGCAGGGTGGGTGGAATTTTGTGGCCCCACGCAGATTCCAGAACTTTCCGACAAAGAAATGTGAGGAAAATGTGTTATTTTGAACACATTTTTAGGTTTGCAATGGATTCTGGGTAACAGAACCTGGTGCGAGCCAGTGAAGTCACCCCATCCAGGATTCCCCTCGGTGTCTAGTTTTAAAGAATGTACAGGTTTGCTAGGTTTGCCTACGTGCTAACTGCGCTAGGGCCCAAAATCCACAGGTATGCACATTGCTAAAAATAAATCGGAGCCCAGTGGTCTTTCTGCTGCCCTGGGGGGAATCGGGGAAGGGGGTTTCATCCTGATATGCCCCTAAAGGGGCAGAAAGACTGTGGCTATTTTTTGTGGGGGTGGGTGCATTGGTATGACCATTTTGGGCAGCCCCCACCCCCACGCATAAAAAAAGCCTGCATACTCGCTGGCGCCTACTGGGCTTTCTGCCCCCCCAGGGGGCAGATCAGGGGCCACTGCCACCATCTGCCCTCCCGGGGGGGCAGAAAGACTGGAATTTCTCTGGGGGTGGGGTGGGGTATTGTCATGCCCATTTTGGGGAGCCCCTACCCCTACACTAATAAAACAAAAAAATCCATGGTTTCTAGTGGGCATTCTGCGCCCCCAGGGGGGGCCAGATTGGGGGCTACAGCTCCCATCTGCCTCCTGGGGGGCAGAAAGACTGTCATTTTTGTGGGGGTGAGAGTGGGGGCATTGGCGTGCCCGTTTCGGGCAGCCCACACCCTAAAAACGATTGCGCAAACAAAATCCCTGGTGTTTAGTGGGCTTTCTGCCCCCCCGAAGGGGCAGATTACGGGCCAATGCCCCATCTGCCCCCCGGGGGGGGGGGCAGAAAGACTGTAATATTTGGGGGGTGGGGTGGGGGCATGGGCCTGCCCATTTTGAGCAGCCCCCATCCCTATTTTCTTTTTTTTTTTACAATTCCCTGATGTCTAGTGGTCTTTTTGCCCCCCCCGGGGGGGCAGATTGGGGGCCAATGCCCCATCTGCCCCCCAGGGGAGGCAGAAAGGCTGTAATGGTGGTGGGTGGGTGGGGGCATTGGCGTGCCGTTTCGGGAAGCCCCCACCCTAAAGAAAAACAGAAAACAAATCCCTGATGTATAGTGGGCTTTCTGCCCCCCAGGGGGGCAGATTAGGGGCCAATGCCCCATCTGCCCCACAGGGGGGCAGAAAGGCTGTAATGGTGGTGGGTGGGGGCATTGTCGTGCCCGTTGCGGGCAGCCCCCACCTTAAAAAAAAAGTAAAAACGAATCCCTGGTAGTTAGTGGGCTTTCTGCCCCCCTGAAGGGGCATATTAGGGGCCAACGCCCCATCTGCCCCCTGGGGGGGGCAGAAAGACTGTAGTAATTGGGGGGTGGGGTGGGGGCATGGGCCTGCCCGTTTTGGGCAGCCCCCACCCCTATTTTTATTGATAAAAAAATTCCCTGGGGTCTAGTGGGCTTTTTGCCCCCCCGGGGGAGCTGATGGGGGCTAATGCCCCCATCTGCCCCCCAGGGGGGGCAAAAAGACTAAATTGCGCCAAAGTTACATGGGGGAGCAAAGGCCCTTGCCCAAGGGGCCGCTCCCCCCTCCCTGGTGTCTAGTGGGTGGATCCCTGCTTGGGGATCGCCCTCCTGTGGCGATCCCCAAGCAGGGATCCACTGGGGAGATTCGCCCCTTTCCAACGATACCTCTCCCATCTTTCTACGTGCTCAGGGGGCTGAGATAGCCCCCTGAGCACGTAGAAAGTGAAACTGAAATGGCTCATTTCAGTTTTAATTTCACTGTAATGACGTCGGCGCGACGTGCGCGCCGATCGTCATTACAGTGAAAGCGGGGGGGGGCCTTGGGAGCTGGGGAAACTTTTCCCCAGCTCCCAAGGCTATTTTGGCAGAAAGGGAATCCCTCTGGTGCCCGCACCAGAGGGATTCCCTAGGGAATGCCTCATGACGAGCTGGACTCGTCATGGGCACAGCGCGACTGTCGAGTCCAGCTCGTCATGGACATACAAGGGGTTAATGTCAGTTGGTTCGCTTTTCAATACATTTAAAGGGACTATTGGCGACCCGGTGCCTCAGCTCTACCCACATCTAAGTCACAAGCACTCAAGTCCCACACTGAGCGATGGTGGGTGCAATTCTTGGAAGAAGCAATGAGCCAATCAGTAGTTGTTTCAGCGTCAACTGAGCTCCATCCCAAGGAGTATCTGGCATGGTGCCTGGGGGGATGGGAGGACCCCCATATTTCCTAGGGTTTCAAGCAAAAGAAGCGCTGTGCAACAGCGGAGAAAAACCTTTTTCCCGCACAGAGGCACATGCTGGGGACTAATCTAGGCCCAAAAGGGAACTACCGTGCTGGAGAGAAGCAAGCAGCAGGGTGGGAAGGAGATGGAGGGGGGCCGGAAGTGCTATCGCACTCAGGATGCATGCAGCATCTTTAGTTCCAATCGTAAAGCCGAAACTGATGCTGGATGGTGAACGATCCCTGCCAGTTTAATAGAATAGTCTACTTACCTGCACGATCCCGTAAACAAGGCTCAC
This sequence comes from Triturus cristatus, assembly GCF_964204655.1. Classification (NCBI taxonomy): domain Eukaryota; kingdom Metazoa; phylum Chordata; class Amphibia; order Caudata; family Salamandridae; genus Triturus; species Triturus cristatus. Next base: position 595,039,768 of record NC_140593.1, read on the forward strand.
TCGGGTCTTACAGGCACCATCTCAAAGAGCAGCAGAAGCAGAAAGCATCTTGGTCTAACGTCACTGGAGCCTGCACATGGATAGAAGGCTGCTTATGCAGCAGCTTCATACTATTGCTAGAGGGCATGTCATCATTGTCTGAGCTGAGAGAATACGCGTCTCTAGGAAAGACGTCCTCACATTAGCACTCAAAAGCGGAAGAGCCGCTGTAAGAAAGTGATACAAGCGATATTTCTTAGTTTTATGCTTTTTAATTCATATTGACTTCATATGATCATTTTCGTTGTGCTTTATGGTTCATACTGACTTTTTAGTGGATTCAGACCACGAAAGTAATGTACTACAGTATGTCCATCATGTAATGTTGAGCCAATTATTTACAGATATCCCCGATGCATTTCGGGACAAGCCCTTCGTCAGGGGGAATTCTACGAAAGAAAATAGATAAAGGGAGGACATAAGGCTGAGATCCAGGACGTATACAAAATACAGAGAAAGTAAACGGTAACAATGTCAAGAATACTGGCGGTTTGGTAAACAGCGTAGCAACGGTAAATTAGTAACGGCACAAGGACCGTGTGGGGTGAGCGCTTAACGGTGCAGTGAAGCTGGTACCGGAAACTGGGGTGACACATTATTCATATCGTGTACAGAACTAAAACAAGTAACGTGCTACACAAGGAAGAAAATGTCGGCTTTCGCGACGTGAATAAAGTTTTAACAAGGGGTGATGCATGTTGCATATTAAGTGGCGTAGGTGATGGCCGTGAAATGAACAGAGCGTGAGACTAACAAGTCATCTAATTGACAAATTCAAGAAACGAGCATACCCTGATCCCATTCTACAAGAAGCAGTTAAAAGAGCACAAACCAAAAATCGGAGAGAACTATTACATACACAAGTTCCCACCGCTCCTAAGGACTCACGTACAGTTTTTGTATCCAAATACTCAAGACAAAGTCAAAAAATCAAAACCACAATCCGGAAATACTGGCCGCTTTTACAATCTGAGCCTGACTTCAAAGGCATTTTTAACGATTTGCCTATTTTTGCTTACCAAAGAACTCAGAATTTACAGCAACTCCTTAACAAGAACCCTCCAGACTCCGCAAAAACATTCAAAGGCACTATCCCTTGCTTAAATTGTGGTGGCTGCAACAACATCATTAAGGGTACGACCTTCATGCATCCCTCAAAAGGAACGCCCATTAAACTCAGAGTTACAGCCACGTGTGACAGTAACAATGTTGTGTACCTGCTCAAATGCCCATGTGGACTCCCATATGTGGGTAAAACGGAAAGAAAAATGAAAACGAGACTTATAGAGCACAAAAGCAACATCCGAACAAAGAATACAAAATCTACTGTAGCAAAACACTACATGGAAAACAATCATAATTGTAGTCAACTAAGATTCCTGATTCTGGAACAAGTTAAAATGCAAAGAGGCAAAGACAATGGAGCTGTGTTGTTACAGCGCGAACTTTACTGGATACATAAACTGAATTCAGTTTACCCGTATGGGCTCAATGAACGTTTTGAATACAGCTGCTTCCTGTAATTGTGACCATGTACCCTCTTATGCAGTTCTGTCGCTGTACTTTTCTTATATTACTTACCTACACTCTATTCTTTCCCTACCCTTGTTTTTTCCGCTTGTTCCGCCTTATTTTTTTTGTACACATGTTTTTTCTTGTTTTTATTTGTTTCCTCTCGCTTACTCACGCGCTTTATTTCCCTTCTTGTCATTTTTGTTTAATCATCTGATTATTATTCTATTTTTTCACATTTGTATCACTTTATTCATTAATATCCAGTCACTCTTGTCAGTCTTTCTTCTAACTCTATTAATCACTTGACCGACTCGCGCGTCCTCTTTACGTTCACTACTTCCGGGTCACACATATTTAGTTCCGGGTTTAGGTGGCATGTTTTCACTCATTCCGACGAGATTCCTTCGCCGTTTACACCATTGTGGCCATTCAGGTATTTATTTATTTGCGGTAGCCTTGGGGATTATCTTTGTCTCACTTGTTAGTCTCACGCTCTGTTCATTTCACGGCCATCACCTACGCCACTTAATATGCAACATGCATCACCCCTTGTTAAAACTTTATTCACGTCGCGAAAGCCGACATTTTCTTCCTTGTGTAGCACGTTACTTGTTTTAGTTCTGTACACGATATGAATAATGTGTCACCCCAGTTTCCGGTACCAGCTTCACTGCACCGTTAAGCGCTCACCCCACACGGTCCTTGTGCCGTTACTAATTTACCGTTGCTACGCTGTTTACCAAACCGCCAGTATTCTTGACATTGTTACCGTTTACTTTCTCTGTATTTTGTATACGTCCTGGATCTCAGCCTTATGTCCTCCCTTTATCTATTTTCTTTCGTAGAATTCCCCCTGACGAAGGGCTTCTCCCGAAATGCATCGGGGATATCTGTAAATAATTGGCTCAACATTACATGATGGACATACTGTAGTACATTACTTTCGTGGTCTGAATCCACTAAAAAGTCAGTATGAACCATAAAGCACAACGAAAATGATCATATGAAGTCAATATGAATTAAAAAGCATAAAACTAAGAAATATCGCTTGTATCACTTTCTTACAGCGGCTCTTCCGCTTTTGAGTGCTAATGTGAGGACGTCTTTCCTAGAGACGCGTATTCTCTCAGTTTTAAACCACACCTCTACGATTAGGAGGTGGTCTCACCAGCACCAAAACATTTACACGGAAACTACCAGATCAACCTTTATTTACCTGTGAGTGGAACCGCCCTATTTAACTTTTCATTGATCCCTCTAATCGACACGGTTGGCACCCGAATAACCTTCAAACATGTCTTATGATGACATCGCCAAACTCACCGCAAATAAAGCAGACACTTTTGGTTTTTCATCAGAAGAGACAAGTAGGATTTACGCTTTGATCCAGGATCCAGAATGCCTTACCACCAACACCGCTTCGACACAATCGATCATCAGACAACTTCTATTTACAGCTAAAAGGGAGATTAATCAGAGACTGCATGCCAGTACCCTTATTCGCTACCACAAAGTACAACGTATACCAAGAGGATTACGTATTCCATTGAAGTCAACCCTTTGTAAAAACAACACGAGGTTTACTGAGCGTTGGTACGCTATTCTAAACAAGTGTTCTTTAGATCTTATTCTTCTGATAGTTGAAGAACTATCTATCCTTCTAGAAGAACTAGACAAAGAAGTTACGCAACTTAAACAGGACTTAAGTGAAAAAATGACCCCAGAAGAAATGACCAAAACTCTTGAAGACATCAATGGTCAACTTGATAAGTACCAAACAGAAATCAACGAAAGAAAATTACGGAAATTTAAGAGAGACACCGTTGATTATAAGCTAGGAGAGGTGTATACATGGGCAGACGTATACGCTACACGCAGACAACAAAGACCTTATAATCGATCTACAGATGGCGAAACAACTTCATCTGATGACTCACAAACACAACCCAGGAGACCTATGCCCAAACAAACAGCTGGACCAAGCAATAATCAACCGTCTACCTCTACAGAAATCCCTAACGAATCAGTTCCTTTTTTAGGAAGAGGCTCATCCGCACGAGACGAACCAGGAGGTCCCAACGCAAGAACCAAAGATACGCCCATAGCGAAATCAACAAGGAGCCAGAGAACCTAGTTATCAACATTTCTACAAAGGCTCTAACATCACAACAAATTCAAACACTACAAAAAGGGTCTTCTTTTGTACCAACATATCACACAAATAATTTGGAAACCCAAGTCAGTTTGTTTAAATTCATGCGAAACCTTCGACTCAAACATTTTTTTACCAACGTCATCGAACCCACCACGATTCAAGACAAAGGAACACTTATGGACCTACGTCCAAAAAGTAAATTCATGGCTCCCACAAGCCATAAAATTCTAGATAACTTCGAATTGATTGTAGGAAAGGAGTTAACTCAACTTTTTTCCGAACAACAACCGAAAACCAGTAACTTGTCTACTAAAGAATATAACACCATCCAACAATTGTCTAGGGATAAAAACATCACATTTTGCAAAGCGGACAAAGGCGGTGCTCTTGTTATTTTGGATACTTCTTTCTACATTGATAACGTAGAAAGCCATGTAAACGATTCTAATACCTATCAAAAACTGACGACAGACCCCACCACAGAATTCTCCCTTATTTTGTCAACTATCATTAATAAAGCATTACAACTTGGTACCATCAACGACAGAGACAAACGTTTTCTCTTAGTAGAACATCCTAACGTTCCGTATCTATACATGATACCGAAGATCCACAAAAACCTGGAGAAACCACCATTCAGACCCATTGTCTCTACTAGAAACTCAATTCATGAACCCATTGGCAAATATCTTGACAAACATTTGCAACCTCTAGTCCAATCTATGTCTACGTACTTGAAGGATACTACAGATTTCCTCATCAAACTTAATCACATTCAGATTCAGGAATCCGATCAGCTTCTCTTATGTACCATTGACGTCAAGTCTCTGTATACTTCCATCCCTCACAACCTAGGTATACAGGCCATTGAATCCTTTCTGATTGACACTGACAAAGATGAAGACATGAAAATTTTCTTACTTGAACTCATACACTTCACTTTATATCACAGCTATTTTACGTGGAACAACAACTACTACATTCAACTCTCCGGAACATCCATGGGAAATTGTGCTGCTCCAGCATATGCCAATCTTTTCATGCATCGCTTTGAACTTGATCACATACTAACACAGGAGGCTTGGTCAAAAAACTTACTGATGTTCAACAGATACATTGATGATATCTTCCTGATTTGGAAAGGTTCCCAGACGGAATTACTAACCCTAATCACCCAACTCAACACCATCAATGAACGAATTCAATTCACCCATGAAATCAACCTCAATCACATCACTTTTCTGGATGTTGACATTTCCATATCCAACCATCAATTTATCACATCTGTGTTTACCAAAAGCACCGATCGTAATAACTTATTACATTTCTCCAGTTTTCACCAAAAATCACTCAAAAAACATCTACCGTATTCACAACTCTTGAGAATTAAACGCATTTCATCTACGGAGGAGATTTTTCAAGAACAAAGTCATCATCTAATTGACAAATTCAAGAAACGAGCATACCCTGATCCCATTCTACAAGAAGCAGTTAAAAGAGCACAAACCAAAAATCGGAGAGAACTATTACATACACAAGTTCCCACCGCTCCTAAGGACTCACGTACAGTTTTTGTATCCAAATACTCAAGACAAAGTCAAAAAATCAAAACCACAATCCGGAAATACTGGCCGCTTTTACAATCTGAGCCTGACTTCAAAGGCATTTTTAACGATTTGCCTATTTTTGCTTACCAAAGAACTCAGAATTTACAGCAACTCCTTAACAAGAACCCTCCAGACTCCGCAAAAACATTCAAAGGCACTATCCCTTGCTTAAATTGTGGTGGCTGCAACAACATCATTAAGGGTACGACCTTCATGCATCCCTCAAAAGGAACGCCCATTAAACTCAGAGTTACAGCCACGTGTGACAGTAACAATGTTGTGTACCTGCTCAAATGCCCATGTGGACTCCCATATGTGGGTAAAACGGAAAGAAAAATGAAAACGAGACTTATAGAGCACAAAAGCAACATCCGAACAAAGAATACAAAATCTACTGTAGCAAAACACTACATGGAAAACAATCATAAATGTAGTCAACTAAGATTCCTGATTCTGGAACAAGTTAAAATGCAAAGAGGCAAAGACAATGGAGCTGTGTTGTTACAGCGCGAACTTTACTGGATACATAAACTGAATTCAGTTTACCCGTATGGGCTCAATGAACGTTTTGAATACAGCTGCTTCCTGTAATTGTGACCATGTACCCTCTTATGCAGTTCTGTCGCTGTACTTTTCTTATATTACTTACCTACACTCTATTCTTTCCCTACCCTTGTTTTTTCCGCTTGTTCCGCCTTATTTTTTTTGTACACATGTTTTTTCTTGTTTTTATTTGTTTCCTCTCGCTTACTCACGCGCTTTATTTCCCTTCTTGTCATTTTTGTTTAATCATCTGATTATTATTCTATTTTTTCACATTTGTATCACTTTATTCATTAATATCCAGTCACTCTTGTCAGTCTTTCTTCTAACTCTATTAATCACTTGACCGACTCGCGCGTCCTCTTTACGTTCACTACTTCCGGGTCACACATATTTAGTTCCGGGTTTAGGTGGCATGTTTTCACTCATTCCGACGAGATTCCTTCGCCGTTTACACCATTGTGGCCATTCAGGTATTTATTTATTTGCGGTAGCCTTGGGGATTATCTTTGTCTCACTTGTTAGTCTCACGCTCTGTTCATTTCACGGCCATCACCTACGCCACTTAATATGCAACATGCATCACCCCTTGTTAAAACTTTATTCACGTCGCGAAAGCCGACATTTTCTTCCTTGTGTAGCACGTTACTTGTTTTAGTTCTGTACACGATATGAATAATGTGTCACCCCAGTTTCCGGTACCAGCTTCACTGCACCGTTAAGCGCTCACCCCACACGGTCCTTGTGCCGTTACTAATTTACCGTTGCTACGCTGTTTACCAAACCGCCAGTATTCTTGACATTGTTACCGTTTACTTTCTCTGTATTTTGTATACGTCCTGGATCTCAGCCTTATGTCCTCCCTTTATCTATTTTCTTTCGTAGAATTCCCCCTGACGAAGGGCTTGTCCCGAAATGCATCGGGGATATCTGTAAATAATTGGCTCAACATTACATGATGGACATACTGTAGTACATTACTTTCGTGGTCTGAATCCACTAAAAAGTCAGTATGAACCATAAAGCACAACGAAAATGATCATATGAAGTCAATATGAATTAAAAAGCATAAAACTAAGAAATATCGCTTGTATCACTTTCTTACAGCGGCTCTTCCGCTTTTGAGTGCTAATGTGAGGACGTCTTTCCTAGAGACGCGTATTCTCTCAGTTTTAAACCACACCTCTACGATTAGGAGGTGGTCTCACCAGCACCAAAACATTTACACGGAAACTACCAGATCAACCTTTATTTACCTGTGAGTGCAACCGCCCTATTTAACTTATCATTGTCTGAGCCCCACAGCCAATCAGGAAGTGGAAAAAACGTTTTGACAGCCTATTCTAAGCCACCATACAAATGTCGGAGACCCCTCAGTCAGACAGCTGACAAGACTTACCACGGCCAACCTCAAAATAACTTGAATTTCCCCAAGCAATCCTAGGTCACAGCTATTTCCCAATACTAATTCGGAGTGGGCGGTACTGTGCACCAGTAAAACTGCTACTCGGCGGAGGTGGAGTTTTTTTACTGAACTCCGCACTCTAAGTGGAACGCTGAGTTGCAAAAACTCTGCAAACTCTGAGGAGCCGAGTTTGTCGCCCACCCCTAACCCAAAACAATTTACTTCTGCTGAGCACAGCTCAAACAGACTTCCTTCTCCTCCAAAGCACCAAGAGCAAACAGCTATTTCTGGATTTGCACCCAATCAAATCAAAGCATTTTTTCAATCATGTCATAAGAAAGGTAACTACCGGTTGGGCCTTGGCCCTTTTTCTTTACTTCTCCCCATATGATCTTGCAAGATCGTAAAACACCTTGTGTTGGACCTAGTAATTTTTGAAGTGGGTCCTGGAAGTGTCTTGCAGGCTCAAACAAGCCCCATGCTGCAAGCTTCAATCTCTGAAGCTTGCACAATTGTGTGTGATCGTAACTGATTGGTAGGGAAATAGTAGTATATGGGAAGCACTTGCCTCGCCACCAAAAAACCTCTGTTAGATAATGGGTTTGCATATTCGAATATGAGGGGGAGTACACTCTGCTTTCAAATCTCTCTCTTAAATAACAACTATGCATAGTAGTGTTTGTGCAGGGACTAATCTCTCTGCTGAGATCCCTCTCATGCGTAACTGTTGCACGTAGTAGGGTGTGTTGTGGGATTGGCCTCTCCTTCAGATAATTGGTGAGCGCAGTAGTCAGTGGGAGGGACTGGCCTCTCTTTTCAGACTTCTCTCTGTGTGCATATTAGGGTGTGTGGATAGAGTAAACTATACTTTGAGAACTCTCTCTCAAATGATGGGTGTGCATATTAGTTATTTGGGAGGGACTGCCCTTTCCTCTCTGACCTCTCTCTCTCTCAGATGACAGGTGTGCATAGAAGTGAGTGGAGAGGGACAGCCTTCTCCTTTCTGACTTCTTTCTCAGATGGCGCGTGTGTGTGGTAGGGTGTGACAAGTGTGCATAATAGGGTGTGGGGGGGGACTGAATTCTTTGGTGAGACCTGTCTGTAATGATGAGTGTGCGTAGTAGGGTGTGGAGAGGGACTGGCCTCTCCTTTCAGATGACAGGTGTGCATAGTACTGTGTGTGAATGGAGTAAACTCTCCTTTGAGACCTCTCACTGAGATGATGGGTGTGCATAGTAGTGAGTGGGGAGGTACTGACCTTTCCTCTCTGACCGCTCTCTGAGATGATGTGTGTGTGTTGGGAGTGAGTGTAGAGAGACACCCTTCTCCTTCCAGACTTCTCTCTCAGATGATGGGTGTGTGTGGTAGGGTGTGGGAAGGGACTGGTCTCTCCCCTCTTCTTTCAGACCCCTCTTTCACACAACATGTATGCGTAGTAGGGTGTGGGGGGGACTAGCCTCTCTGAGAAATTAAGGGCGTGTGCAGTAGGGTGTGGAAAGGGACTGCTCCCTCTTTTTAGACCTCTCTCTCAAATGATGGGTGTGCATAGAAGGGTGTGTGGGGGGACTGGCCTCTCTGCTGAGACCGCTCTCTGTAATGATAGGTGTGCATAGTAAGGTGTGGGGGGGCTGGGCTCTCATTTCAGACCTATCTCTCAGATGATTGGTGTGCACAGTAGGATGTGTTAAGGGACTATTCTCTCTCCTGGGACCACTCTCCATAATGATGAGTGTGCATAGTAGGGTGTGGAGTGGGACTGGGCTTTTCTTTCTGACCTCTAACTCAGTTGATGGGTGTGCACAGCAGGGTGTGTGAGGTAACTAGCATCCCTGCTGAGACCTCTCATGTAATAATAGGTGTGCATAGTAGGGTGTGGGGAGGGACTGTCCTCTCCTTTTAGACCTATCTCTCAGATAACGGACGTGCCTAGTAGGGTGTATGAAGGGACTGGCCTCTCTGCTGACACCTCTCTGTGTAATGATGAGAGTGTGTAGCAGGGTGTGGAGTAAAACTGGGCTCTCCTTTTGTCATGTGACCCATAGGGACATTGCAGTTTTTCACTAACTTAGCACGAGCACGTTGTAGCTTGCCTGCTGCTTTGCACACGTTACTACACGTCTTTATTTTTTTGCAATCATTTCAAAGACTGCTTTCACATGAGAACTCACCGCTGTCTTCACTCTCTGCATGGTCCAGAGATTTTGACTGAAAATTATGTGCAATAAAGATGAGTATAAAGCACTCTATTGGGATATGAACACTAAGAAGACTCTGTCGGTGGTGGGCAGTAATTCGCTCACAGGCATCTTTCTGGAACACAAGTTTGCAGCAGAAGTTGAGGCCTACTGGAATCTGATTACGAAATCCGGCGATAGGAAATTATATCACCAATTCAGAGTGGGCACTCTCCCTTTAAGATCTTTCACTGCAAAATGAAATAAGGTGTCAGAAACTAACTGCCCCTCGTGTTCATCCCAGGAGGAGTCGATAACCCACGTATTATTTGTGTGCCCGGCCTACAAGGGCCCACGTCGAAGATGGCTGAAGCCGTTGTGTTCAAATCTAGGCACCAGATCGGGTATGACAGCTCTGCGCATTCTGTCAACAAACACACAAGCAGATATTGTTATTGCCGTGACGAAGTTCCTTAGCTGGTCTTGGGCACTGCGAAGAAAAAATCTCCCTGCTTCAGGAATTACTACTTGAGTATACTATTGGCATGCGGGTATTCCCATTGTAGGTTTTCTGAATGGTTTTATATGGGTTTATATGGAATTATTTCTTTTTCGTCAGAATTGTATGTTTTTAGGGTAATATTATCTTTTTTAATGACACTTTTATGATTGTTCGGTGTCTTTTATGATTGGAATTATCGAATAAAGACGTATTGAATTGAATTATGTGCAAGGTTGAACAACACTGACCCTTGTTATTTTGTTCTGGCCAGTCCTTAGCCAAAACATACTGATGCAGCTGTTGTTTGGACAGCGTATTTGGGTTTTTAGTGGGGTACACGAATAGGTGGTACACACGTGGAGAGGGACCTTTCCAGGGAGAAGAGCAACTATGATGTAGATCTACCATCTTTAGGCTATGGTATGGGGTCTGCTGACAAAGCCCAGAAATCCTGATACTTCTTTGTAGCAAGGGGAGGGAGGTTAGGCACTATAGTCCTTTCTCCATTGTCTTTTTATGATGACATCTCCATTCATGATCTATGGACTAGCTGCTATGCTGACTATATTTGTATTATGCATTTTCCTGCTTGTTGTGGCACGTATACTGCATGTTAGGGCTAGTTAGTTAAAATAAATATTTTAAACGATTCCTTGTCTCTGTCAGATCTTATTGTGGACGGGTACAGGAGTGAGAGTGAAAGGGTGTGTCGCGTTACCGTGATTCCTGAGAAATCTGGGAGTGTTGTGCGCTGGGGTGTCTAATTATTTGTTTCTCTGTAAGTGAGTAGGAGAGCAAGTGTGACACTGTAGCTAGTTGGTCCTGGGTTTGTGGGTACTAAGGTGGTAGTGATGGAGCAAGGTTTCGTATAAAAAGAAACTTGCTCGTATGCAATCCTCTCGAATAACCCGTAACATTGTAATCAGCATGTTCCTGAATACTAATTCTGCACAAAGCAAAACCAAAGGAAATGATGGACGGAGTGTTGAACATTGCAAGCACTCACCCCCAGTCAACTGATCTGGGTTTAATCCACCACCGTTCTTTAGCCCACTCTGCCACCCTAGTTCAGACATGGCCATATGCAAATCAGTCTGACCCTGTGCCTCATGGGAACAGTCCAGCCCGAACTGCCAAGCCATGTCTTCCCTGGACCGGAAACAAGCTTCCTAGGACCGGTTTCTAGCATTTCAGCCGTCTTTAGCCAGGCTTGCTTGAATCCAGTGACAAAGTGAGCAAGGGACTCACGTCTGAGCATACCCTGCCAACTTATGGCGACCAAAGCAAAACCAAAGGAAATGATGGACGGAGTGTTGAACATTGCAAGCACTCACCCCCAGTCAACTGATCTGGGTTTAATCCACCACCGTTCTTTAGCCCACTCTGCCACCCTAGTTCAGACATGGCCATATGCAAATCAGGCTGACCCTGTGCCTCATGGGAACAGTCCAGCCCGAACTGCCAAGCCATGTCTTCCCTGGACCGGAAACAAGCTTCCTAGGACCGGTTTCTAGCATTTCAGCCGTCTTCAGCCAGGCTTGCTTGAATCCAGTGGCAAAGTGAGCAAGGGACTCACGTTTAAGCATACCCTGCCAACTTATGGCGACCAAAGCAAAACCAAAGGAAATGATGGACGGAGTGTTGAACATTGCAAGCACTCACCCCCAGTCAACTGATCTGGGTTTAATCCACCACCGTTCTTTAGCTCACTCTGCCACCCTAGTTCAGACATGGCCATATGCAAATCAGTCTGAATCCGGTGGCTAATTCTGCACAACATTCTACATATTGTATCCAGGGGTCGCTTTCGTATGTGCCTTACTAATGAATAACCCAAGTGTCCTAAAATGGCTGCAAAAACGCGGGAACTCTTCTGTGCATGCGTCTACTACATTTACGTAGTATGACGTCTTCTGTCGCTTGGGGGGAAATCTTTGCAGCTGCGCAATAGCTTTTAATATGGCTGCTTTAAAGTAACGCACTAGTGCACATGCTGTGCTGAAACTAACCTATGCAAGTTCTACTAAACTATTAATGCAAAAGATTTATTAAGTAAATGGGGTTAGAGTAGAAATAAGCGTATACAGTGAATTAATTTAAGTTTGTATTCTAACATGTTCTTCTTTGACTTTATTAATAGTTCATATTTGGACCTCGGAAGGTGACCGCATGCGCAACGTCTGCTTGTCCTAAAACTACTGAAGTTATTGACTGGCTGCCAAACCCTAAGCCCAGAAAGGACATGGGAAGACTAACTCTTGACCCTACGAGAGGAAGAAGACACAACATTGTATTACAGACTTATCGATCCACATATGAAATGCTTGTGGGAATAAAGCTTGTGGGTATTAAAATTAAGGGGCGGGGAGCTAGACAATAGACTAAAGAAAAATATTACACTTAGTATGGTGTGATGTCCTCACCCCATTGTTTGGCCCAATCAAATTGTGGGTAAACATGGAATTGAAACATTTGGGGGTGGATCATACATTTGAATTGTTATAACAGAGGTAAGTTCTAGATAGTTAGACACACTTGATGCTGAGATGCTGATGCTATGCTGAGATGCTGCCCGATTTTGCTGCAATCTGACTGAAGAATCCAACACTAGTGAAATTCATGGAACAACCGAGGAGGCACATCAGAGGATATTTGCTAGCTCATTGCGTGTATGAATGTATCTGGGCCCAAATGAGTGTTGTGTGTATGAATGTGTTGGAGCTGGTAAACACCGCTGCATCAGTAGGAAGACTCAGTCTCTATAGGCCAGGGTCCCATTTCCTGCGCATTGTTCTGTATTTGAGCAGAATCCCTGCAACATGGAGCCACCAATGATTGGTCTGGTACTTATTCACGAGACCCCTAAGTAGGGCTTGCTCTTTTCCACAATCCCCTCACACCGGTTTTCGGAGGGATGAGCCTCCTATATTTCTGTTTTATAGGTTTTTCAAGCTTGACGTTTAAAAGGTTTTGTTTCTCTTTCTGACCCGTTTTTTTCCCTACCACTCTACTGGTTTATCCTTTTTCCATTTGTTATGGCAGTTGCTATTGCGGCTCATAACAGCACTGCGGTCACAGCGTATTTGACTCAATGCCGAGTCCCTAATGCAGGTGCTGAAATTACCTTTTTTGTCGAGGAGGATGCAGCTTACCGCTTCGATGTTTTCTATTCTTGGGAAACACTGCCCGCAGTGGACGGGAATGATAATTTGTTTTAGAAATATACACCAGCTGCGGTTCCACGGATTTATCGCCCTTATCTATTACTTTAAGTTCCGTGGAGAGCATACCTTCTGGTTTAATGGCGCCCATCCTCACTCTGTTTCTGTGGTCCGTTTAGCCCCCTTATGAGTTGATGGGGACATGTGGCCCCGTTTTAGCTGGTTTTACACCATATGCAAATAATCTTAATGTTACACTCGCAGAGCTACGTCAGTTACACAAATCATTGATTCATATACACAGAAGAGTCATTCAATAATTGTCACATAATATTCAAGTGGCTCTGGCTGGTGCTGCTCCTCAGCCAACTGGTCATGGTGGTGGTCTTGTCATTAGTCCCATTATGAATATTCTGGTAATGGGCAAACGTCCTTAGAATAGAGATGATCTGCCATATTGGTTGGCAGAGAAATTTGAGCAACTCGAGGCTGTTTTTCCACATACTACTCCAGTTGAGAAACACAGGATCCTAACGATGAATTTACCGAGTGGTATTGTTCCCACTTTGGCTGACTGCACCACCTGGGGAACGGTGTTCGCTGTGGTGTATACACTGTGCTTTGGCATTCTCCTCCATGAGGGTTCTACCGAGCATTCTGAAGAAGGTTTAAGATGAACACAGGGCTGGTCCAGCCCTGGAATTGGGGATTAGTGGGAATGTTCCCTATTGTCTCTGATATGATTCTGGCCAATGTCAAAGGTGAAGCAGTTAGCTTGCAGGTGCATCAACGCCTTTCGGCGATGGCGGACGTTGATTGGCAGCGAAGTTACTGATCATCATTGCAGATGTTAATACATCATTGGGTCACAGTAGTCTGGGAGTAAGACCTTATACTCAGGTACAAATTAAGCCCCCTCCGGATAAGGAGGGATGTCCAGCCTTCCCTAAAAAGACATGGAATAAAAATAAGCAGCAGCAACAGCAGAAGCCTAACTCTCATGCTGGTTCACCTCCATCTGACGCTTCTGACCGTAGATATGATTTGCGTGACCGCTCTAAAATTAAAACACCCAAGAGGTTTCAGGTTTCTGATCCTCATTCTCCTTGTTCCTTTCTGGAATTTTCGGATCAACAGTTTGGCGGGGAGGATGTCAGGATCGCACAGAAGGCAAGTCTGCGCAACCACGACGTGACCAGCAGCACCAGTTTGATGTAAAAACCAAACAGGAGGGACCACCTCAATATCGTGCCCTGTTTCAGAAGAAAAAAGTTGCCACTTTGTTTGCAAGGTGTGCCTCAGACAGTCAGAACCCTGCTTCTCGATTGGAGATGGGCGGAAACACTCCACGAGAGCGCGCCGGAAGTTACCATAGTGCGGGAGGCACTCCACCAGAGGTGATAGCAACTGACACGTTCATTACAGTGGAAACAGCTGACTCACGAGTTGCACCCTCTGATAGGCGTTATGAGATAGGCTCTCCAAATTGAAGGTGATATTAAACACACAATCAAGGTCGTTTTTTGGGACAACCTTACTTCTTCCTATGATATTTTGTTGGAGGAGGTTGATTGGCCTCCACCATTTGTTTGGGCTTTTTCTAGAGGGGAAGATGTTATTCTCCTGAGTTTTTTGCATGTCTCAGAGGAGGCTAAACAAGCATACGCGTCGGAGTGGGCGCTGGCACTTGCCCTGGCTGTGTATCTTAATCAGGTGTGTTGTGATAAGGATTCGCCGGCCCATGAAATTCCTTTGCGATCCAAGGCTCAACCCCAACCAAAATATCCAATCAAATGAGACGCAAAAGCGTCCTTTGGTGAAATCTTGTTCCAATTGGAATATCAGGGTGTAATTGAACCCTGTGTTTCATCAATGAATAATCCTCTTTTTCCGCTATTGAAACTGGATGGTTCATATTGTATTGTTTTGGATTACCGTAATTTAAACAGTCATGTTCGTACCTTTGTAGTACAGAACACCCACAGCTCTACGTTAGTCAATACCATTGTTCATAAAAAATATAAAAAGACTCTTGATATCTCCAATGGTTTTTATAGTCACAATTTGGCTCTTGATAGTCGTGACTTGACAGCCTTCAGCGCCCTCAGCAATCACTAAGATATACCCGTTTGCCTATGGGATACAAATAGTCCCAGCGCTTTTGCGGCACGCATGGTGTCTGTTTTACATGAAATTGACCCTGATGCCTTCTCATACGTAGATGACATTTATTTGACGGATGATGAATTGATACCATATCTTGTGGGTATGGACCGCATCATAATGTCTTTTGCAGATTTGGGATACAAATTCAACTTTGCCAAGTCACATAATGCCTGTTTGGCAGTTCTTTTTCTATGGTTACGAACTCACCAATGAAGGTAGGGGGTTGGCCCCCAACTTTTTGGAGACATGTTCTCAATTGCAACCTTTTTCTAAATTACAATCTTTGCTGGGTTTTTTTAATTTGGGGAAGACATACATTCCTGATTATGCCAAGCATATCAAACCACTTCACTCAATCTGTTCGCGACCAACTTCTTGTAAACACGTGACAGTTCTACAAATTTGGTCATATGGATAGTACCAGGCACGTTAGGTTTCACTTACTTGATGTTCAATGAGTGGGATACGGTCCCCATTCCATATAGATCGCATTTGTACACTTCGGCTGAGATGCATTTCTCTTCTACAGAAAAATGTTTGACGGCTGTCCAGATAGCGATTCTGAAAGAACGCTCTCTGGCTCAGGGTAAGCGCATTTTCATGGTCTTCCCGGTACCTGCCTTAGAAGCAGTTATGAAGGCTAGTGTCCCGTATTCTAAAGCCTTGCATCCACGCTGGATCCAATGGGCTAGTTCTTTGACGTTGGCTGATGTCAACATTATTTTTTATCCTTCTTTGCAGACACAGGAGTTTTTACAGTATGAACATGTTCATCCACCTCCTCTCTTGTTGCTTCCTCTTCATCAGTACAAATGCATTATTTACACTGATGGATCTGTGCAGCCAGCCATTGGTTCTAAACATGCTTATTCGGCAACGTGCACGATAGTGGCTGGGAAAATTGTTGATGGGGATTTTAAATCCTCCTTACTGCACACACAGTCTCTTGGTGACTGCACGGCTCAATTGGCAGAGCTACGTGCATTGGTTTTGGCTCTTGAATTAGCCAATCCAGAGATTCCTACGATGATAGTGTGCGATTCATTTTGCTGTGTACAATCCTTCAATGACAACTTAGTCTTTTGGAAACAGAATGATTTCCGTGATTCTAAAGGTAGCACAATTATGCATAAGACGCTTTAGGTCCGGGTGGCCACTCTTAAGGAATGCTTGCCACTCACACATGTTATCCATACTTTGGGCCATCAACGTGTGGGAGCACACACTGTTGGTAATTCACTGGCTGATGAGGCAGCCAAATCTGCAGTAGCCACTTGTTCTGTAGTAGCAGTCACAAGGTCCATGACTAAAATTGATGATTGATATTTTAGCGGCTATTGCTGCGACAAAGGAGGAAATAGAATTTCCCCGGGGTTTACCTTCACGTTATACATACCACTTGTCATCTGATCAAATCCATTTGCTACTATTCCGTCTGTGGAGTATCGGCTGATCCCCAACGAGGACCGCATATTTTCTTTGATCATTGCGGCACATGAAGGCGTTGCTTCTGCACATGCTGAAGTAAATGCAACTGTTTCCCTTTTGCAGCAACGTTTTTGGTGGCATGGTTTATACCAACAGGACTGTAAATATGTTCTTTCTTGTGAGATTTGTCAACAAATTAAGCCTTCTACTGTTACACACCTACCACATACTCAGCTTGACATCTCTAATCAGCCATTTGGCTATATTTATCTTGATCACTGCGGTCCTTTGACATCTGACACTGCATTTAAATACATTTTGGATGCAGTGGATTTGTGCACTAGATTCCTTTGGGTTTGGCCTCAACATAGTGCTGACGCTTGAACTGTCATTAAAGATTTGCGTGTCTTTGTCCGGACGTTTGCCTGTGGCACCTTCTATTCTGACCAAGGTCCTGTGTTTGCCTCTAAGGCTTACCGGGATGCAATCAAGTCTATAAGGGTGCAGGTGCAATATTCATCTCCATATCGGCTCAAGGGCAACTCAGTTGTGGAGCGGATGAACCGTAACTTAAAGCAATCTTTGACAGCTAGAGTCTTAGGTACTGGAAGGGGTTGGCTGACTCATTTGTAAGGAGTCCAACGTGCATTAAATAATCTCCCTATAAGACCTCTGAGTGGGCGGACCCCATACAAAATGCTCTTTGGCATTCAAATGTTTTGTGCCAGACCTTGATGGTCTTCACGTTGTGGCGGCTGCCGCATCCTTTGATGTAGATAATCATTGTGCTATGTTACAGGATCTCCAAAAAGCTTGTGATTCACAAGCAAGAGCCCAGTTGCCCTCTTCCGCAGATCCAGCGGTGCTGATTCCTGTTTCTGGCTGGCTTCCTAAGGTCGGCGATCTGGTCCGTGAAAAGGTAGAGAACAAAAAAGAATTTGGTCCATCCTACTGTGCACCGGTTAGAGTCCTTGGTTTGAAAGGCACCCGCATCGTGATCCTGCCTCAATTCTATTCAATTCAATTCAATATTTTATTTAAGATTTGGAACGCCTAAGAGGTTCACATGAAAGTACATGCATATTATTACAAATAATAAAACTTAACAGAACTCATTCCACAAACCAACATAAAATTATCAGAGGCCTGCATTAGCAAGGCTAGAAATCCTTTAGATAACATCAGTCAATATTGTCAATTATTCCAATACGCAAAATACTTTTCAACAATAAAACCATTTAGCTCACAGCAGAAACAGAGGCCCAAAACCTCTACTGTAGATAGATCGCGTTTGTTTTGGACCATATTAAACAATAGCAGGTAAAAATAATATGCATAACCTCAGTGCTTGGAGAACATTTTTCAATGATTTGTGCAGCAGCACATAGTCATTTCAACAGAAAATAGCATTTAAAATTAGCAGCATAAGGATTGAAGTAACAGAGCATATCCTAGAATGTGCAAAGGTCTTAAGTAGCTGCCAATTCAGATACAAAATAAAGTCCAAAATTCAGCTTCGTCTAAAAGTTCAATTTAGAATTAGCAGCAAGAAGAAAGGAATAACAGAGCATATCCTAAAATGCGCAAAGGACAGTAAATAGCAGCCAGTTCATATGCAAAATAGAGTCTAAAGTTCAGCTTCAGCTAAAAAGGTTCAATTTGGAATTAGCAGCAAGGAAAAGGAATAACAAAGCATATCCTAACCTGTGCAAAAGCAATTCAGTAGCAGCCAGTTCATGTGCAAAATACATCCAAAATCCCACTTCAATTAAGTTTTAAAGTTAACAACAAGAACGTAGTGGGAAATGAACGCATCATATCGCTATTGTGCAAAATAGCAGTAAAAAGCAGCCAATCAGTGTGCAAAATACAATTTGACAAAGGAGAAACTACTAATACTTCGAAAGAAGATGACAAACAAGGGGGTTAACTGCCCAATTAAAAGAATATGTAAAAGATTTTAAAAATATATATAAACTCCTTAAAATAATTAAAAAGCACACAATACTTCATTTTTTGGACAAAAAAGATAATCTCGGACTGAAGCTACATTTTTAACACAATTTTGTAAGAACATAGGCCGAAGCCAACGATAACGACTCAAAGCCAATGCTGGACTGGCAAACAAGACATGGTCCAGAGTTTGAATGCTCAACTTACACAAATTTTAAGTTTTTCCATTTTTCAAATTCTGGGACCAGTTTGCTGTTAAGTCGTTTAGAGGTAAGAGATTCATACAACATAAAATGAGCAAACATCAAGTTCCGTGTTCTAAAGTACAAAATAAGTATTTTTGTGGAATTCTCTGTAAGTTTGTCCTGGCTATTATATGTAGTATCTCTTTAGAGTTACAAAATTTAGCTATTAAAGCTGATTTTGTCACTTAAGGTTTTTAAGAGAGATTTAAATTCTAGAAGGGTGATCACTGAGTCTTCTTGTATACCAAAGATTGTTTGTGCCAATGAGAAATCACAATAAAAAGAGTAATTACCTGCCTTAACATCGAAGATTTTATGACACATAAAACCTCTTAATGAATCTGGCTCGTTATTTTTTAGCTGATATCCCCAGCGTAAAACCCTGGATAAACCTTGGATATAAGAACTTATCAAGCCGAATTCCAGTCTAATTGCTGCCGTTGGAACTAACGTGTAAAAATTGCATATTTTACGTAGTATCTGACCTTCAATCCTATCTAAAAAACTCCAGTCCTTAACAGCGATTGATTCAATCGCATAGAGCAGGGTTGGAGGAATTTTTGCCATAAAAACCATCAGTAGATGTAAAAAATGTCTTCTGCCCATAGCACTGTAAAAAATACGCAAACTGTTAGCGTGGGATGTAGCTTTACAAGTGCTATGTCCAATATAAGGTTTGTTCTTCGTACTACCTGTTAAAACTTTCCCTAAATAAAGGTACGAATCTACTACCTCCAAGTTTTCAGGACCAATTTGCCACTTTAAGTTACATGATTTTCTATTTTTGTTACTTTTCATAATTAAGATTTTACTTTTAGAAACATTTATTTTAAAAAAATGGCCCAATGTATAATTCTGTAATGATATCAGCTTTCTATTCAACCCAATAGGGGTTAGGTCCATTACTACTATATCATCTGCATATAAAAGACAGACAAAAGGCCGGCTACTTATCTTTGGTGCATCTTCATCTGCTTGAGCAAAGCAATCGGGTAAATCTGCTATATAGAGAGAAAATAGCAGCGGTGCTTACAAGCAACCTTGTTTCAAACCATTTTCTGCAGGGATTACATCTGATAAACCTTGATTTCCACCCATTAGTATCTGGCACCAAGTTTGCGAATGCAGTGCAATAATTAAGGATAGCAGGGGTGAGGGCAATCCCATTTTTTGCGATTTTCTCCATAGTAGAGGTCGATCTACCTTATCGAAGGCTGCTGAAAAATCTATGAAAGCCATGTATACATTTGAGTTACGATACATTGTGTATTTCTCCTCAATTAGTTTCAACATGGAGATATTATCTAAAGTGGTATGATTTTTTCTAAAACCTGCTTGTTCTATGGGGAGGACTTTCTTCTCCGTCACCCATTCCGTAAGATGATCGAGGATACTAAGTGCAAATATTTTCCCCGCCGCATCCAATAGGGCTATTTGCCGATAATTACCTGGGTGTGTTCTAGGGCCCTTTTTGTACAGAGGGATTAAAATACTTTCAGACCAAGATGGTGGAGTCTTCCCCTGGGAGTAGCAAAGATTAAACAGTGGGGCTAGATAAGTGACCCACAAAAGTGGCTCCTTTTTAATTACCGTCATGGGAATTTCATCAGGACCCATTGCTCCTGAGGATCTCATTTTTTTAATAGCTCCAGCCACTTCATTAATTGAATTTACATAATTGGATACAGGGGTTTTAAACTGATCGGGAGCTGCAATGGTTAATCTGAAGGAATTAAACTTCACAGAATATAGTTCTAACAAATGAAGTTTCCATTCCTCTTTTTTTATGGATATAGGGAGAGATTTCACTCTAGTGCGACAGCAGTCGGACATTATTTCCCAATACCTTTTGGAATTATTTTTCGAGCCTGCCTCTTTTAGCTGCATCCATGCACCATCTTCCTTTATTTGTCTTAGGGAGCGTTTTTTCCTCTGTCTTTTCCTCTTTAGTAGGTTTATTAAATTACTTCACGAAAAATTCAGAAACTGAGCCTGCCTCCTTTACCTGGTTGTAAGGAGAATTGTTACATTTCGATTGAACATGTCAAGCTACACCATATGGCCGATACTGAATAGTATGCCTCAAAGCATTCCACGTCAAGTTACTTCACTGAATCCGATGGCTTCTGTTTCTTTGGCTACTCCCTGGCAATCACAAGGGGAGATAGAAACTTCACTTTATTTATTGCTTATTTTTCCTTCTACATCCACATCTGCAAATCTTGAGTATGCTTCTCCTCCAGTTGAAATCATAATTGACATTCCTGAGAGTACTATATCTGGAACATCTGATGCAGCACATCCCCCATTGTTTCAGCTGTGATCCAATGGTTATTATATGGATCGTACTAGCTTTTCCTCTGCCACATCTTCCTCGTCATCTCCTGTGCCGGGGACCCCTACCCGTACCAGTGTTTTTATCTCCTGGTGCAAAAAGACTTATTTGGTCCCACCCTGGACATATATATGGATGGTGCTTACAATGATATTCCTTTTCATGTGGATCGGATTTGTGACTGTGTTTTTCCTACTCATTAATGGCCATTATTTACCTGAACGCTCTGATGTGAACTTTGTTGATGGAGTTCTAGCCCCTCACACAATGTCCCACATAATAAAAAGAGACCAAGCCCTTGTCAATATATCAGCGTTCCCTGTTGTTGATGGCATTGTCTACGATAAAGTTGCATACAATATCTGTGGCCTGACTGAAATTTTGAACATTCTATACGTCTTCCGCATTTCCTTGGGAGATGTGGTTTTGCCCAACATCCATTCTGATGACTTGGATGTTCATGCCGTTCATCTGTTATTCTCTGATTTAAATATTATGCTGCATTGGACACTGAAGATTTGTATTTAAATTTGGCTAATTACACATATTTATTTTGCTAATAACATTTTTGCCGTCATTTCTTACACAGGACAAAAACACAGAGACCCTTTTTTTAATTATACCCAATGGGAGCATTGCCCAACACCGTAAGAGTGAAGTTAGAAGTTCCAACAAAGTAAATGTGTGTATTTTTTTGGTTACAATCTGTCTGACCCACAGTCCATTTTTTATAAATTGAAGATGCCGCCTCAAACTAAATGTATGTTAACACAAACTAAACTGGCTTACTCCATGTCCATAAGGAATGATTTGTCCGTGATGGGTTATGAGCATTTGAAGGACACGATTTAAAAACCATTTGGGGTGCTAAAGATTGGCAAGTGCAGGGCACAGAAGCTTTGCATCGTACATGTCTGATATCATCTCAAATCTTATTTGTAAATGACACAGTACAACAAACTACTTGTTTTTGTTATTTACAGCCATAAATCTAAATATTCCCTCCATGCCATTATTAGCTCCATATGATACATGGAAAACACACACTAACTACACAATTGAAGACTTAGCTGTCTTACTTCAAATTGAAACACTTACCTCGTCCAATATTGACCCCTTAGGATGATTAGTGTGGCCGACAACTTCAAATGCATGTCAATAACAGTTTTTAAATACTACAAAAGGTTTTACGCAAAGTAGACCTGATCCACATTTCCCACATTTGCATACAGTTACCACATATTCACTGGGTAAATTATGTCAGCAATGGTTGGAACATTCCACCCTGTCATCTGTGAAACAACACTCTCTCATTTGTCAGGTGATATCGATTTGGCTGATTTTCTTTTAGGTCCAAAGTCCCCTCGAACAAAACGTTTTATTTATCCCGCATATAATGAATTTTGGAAACTGTCGCACATGGAAGCTGCGGTGCGTCTCCGCCAAATTGACCAGGCTAATTTAGAAAAAGTCATTGCAGTAGTAGATAATAGCATTAATACACTGTCTTCGTGTGTATATACCTTAGATAATAGTCTGTCATTGACATTGTTCAACATGAAGTGACTGTTTTGCATCATGGTCAAAATCAGTTACGTTCTGTAATGCAGTTTGCTTGGACGTTGCAGTTGCTCAAAAATGGAATGTACCGTGGAAATATTTGAATGCTTCTGCACTGTTTTTGCCTTTAATTTGACTGATAAACAGTAATTGATGTCCATGAAAGATGCCACATACACATTGTTACAAATTGAACAATTAGAACAGTTACCATTTTCGGTAGCAGAGACTGATCCAGCTGTGTGGTTAATACATGGGGTTATTTCACTGCCTGTCTCACTTTTTCAGTTCACAGCATGCATGAAACATCATCCCGTTGGGAGATATGAGCCCCTCAGCAATAATTGTATTCATGAATTATGGTCATTACCTTTTGCTTACAGGTGTCAACACGCACAAAAGTACGTTTTTCTTTCAAGGGAGGACTGTGAATCCACAGTAGGACATTCCCTAGTCTGTAAACAATGTAAGCTTCAAGGAACCTGTAATGTTTTGGCCACTAATCTGTCTTGTTTTTTGAAAGGTACCCCTGTCTCAGCTATTATTCCCGTATTAACTTTGCTTTCTAACGGTAGTTATCTTATTTTGAATAACCACGATTGCTGCGGCTTGAGGGCTGGCATCTCGTACATATTTACAGTTTCTCAACGAGTTACATGTTGCAGCAATGTCCTGTTTCAACCCCCACATGGGATTGTAGATAGTTCTCTTTGGCCTTCCATTCCAACTTTGAAAATAGATTTCAATAAACTAAGCAGACTCAAAGTGCTATTGTATCAACAAGAAGTGGCTCTCACATCGTCTCGAGAGACCTTTGAATTGGAGGTGGCAAGAATCGCTAGCGAGATACACTCGCTATTAAACACAAATCTCCCACTCCATTTTGGAGAATTAATACACAAAATATTTAATGCGTCTGATACAGAGGGCCTTGCTCACTTTTTTAAACTTGTGGGATACGGTCTCTTTTCTTCCTTTGAGACTATTTTTGGAGTAATTCCGGCTGTTATTCATTCTATTTATTCAAGTGCCTTCAGAGGGTTTCCCCCGGTGCTCCTGTTGGTTTACGGCATGCTGGTTCTCCTATTATTGCTTCATAATAGATTCTCGATCTGTGGAACTGCCGGACCTGGTCCAGTTGCAGCTGTACCGTAGTTGAATGCGACAGCTCTTTGGTTCTATGCCAGTGGAGTCTTTTGCCATGGACTACTGGCTGACCTTCCGTTATGCCTACTTCACCTTCATGCAATTTGTGTTTCACTGCCTCTGGTGCCCTTTTCAATGGGCCATGGATGTCTGCCTGTTCAATACCACACATGCTGCCCTGGATTACGATCCGTTATTGTGTCCGTTAAAGGCCCATGTCCAGGAGTAGGTTCTTGGTGTGCGATCCTCTAGTAAGACCAACGGCAGACTTGAGTACCTCTGCTCTTGCGCAGTGCCTCATAGACCGCAGTTTCATCGAAGTTAAAGCAGGTTGCCCTGAGATGCACCTAAGATCCTCTGGATATGAGGCGCATGTGTGCTCATTCGATCTACTCAACTGGATGACATACCTTTTCACAATGGAAGGAACAAACAACATTCTGGAGTTTATGACGTTCTGCTTTTCCTGCAACATCTTTTTTCTCTGACGAATAACCATGAATGGATTGCATTTTTTGAGCACTCAATTGGCAAAAGTTTTGAACATTATACCTGGCAGTGCAAAAACAATTTTTGGGCCTCAAAATTACACGAATTGGCCTTCAACAAGGACACTTTGCCTCTGCTTACCTCTGATTTATGTTTTTTGCATAAGGCTAACACCTTGGCCAAGGGCAGGGTTTCACATGGCCCATAGGGACATTGCAGTTTTTCACTAACTTAGCATGAGCACGTTGCAGTTTACCTGCTGCTTTGCACACGTTACTACACGTCTTTATTTTTTGCAATAATTTCAAAGACTGCTTTCACATGAGAACTTATCACTGTGGTCACTCTCTGCAGGTTCCTGGGATTTTGACTGACTATTATGTGCAAGGTCGAACAACAATGCCCCTTGTTATTTTGTTCTGGCCAGTCCTTAGCCCTTAGACTAAACATACTGATGCAGCTGTTGTTTGGACAGCGTACTTAGGTTTTTAGTGGGGTACACGAATAGGTGACACACACGTGGAGAGAGACCTTTCCAATGAGATGAGCACCTAGGATGTAGATCTACCATCTATAGGCTAAGGTATGGGGTCTGCTGACAAAGACCAGAGATCTTCTATTATATAATAATTCTTCTTCGTAGCAAGGGAAGGGAGGTTAGGCACTATAGTTCTTTTTCCATTTTTTTAATGATGATTTCTCCCTTCATGATCTATGGACTAGCTGCTATGCCGATTATATTTGTATTATGCATTTTCCTGCTTGTTGTGGCATATATACTGCAGGTTAGGGTTCTTTAGTTAAAATAAATATTTTAAACTATTTGGTGTCTCTGTCAGATCTTATTGTGGTCAAGTACAGGAGTGAGAGCGAAAGGGTGTGTCTTGTTACTGCGATTCCTGAGAGATCTGGGAGTGTTGTGTTTTGGGGTGTCTAATCATTTGTTTCTCTGTGAGCAAGAGAGCAAGTGTGACACTGTAGCTAGTCGGTCCTGGGTTTGTGGGTACTAAGGTGGTAGGAAGACTCAGTCCCTATACACCAAGGTCCCATTTCCTGCGCATAGTTCTGTATTTGTGCAGAATGCCTGCAACATGGCGCCACCAACGATTGGTCTGTGTCTTATTCATGAGACCCCTGAGTAGTGCTTGTGCTTTTCCACAATCCCCTCACACTGGTTTCCAGAGGGATTAGCATCCTATATTTCTGTTTTATAGGTTTTTCAAACTTGAAGTTTAAAAGGTTTTGTTTCTCTTTCTGATCCAGTTTTATTCCTACCGCTCTACTGGTTTATCCTTTTTCATTTTGTTATGGCAGTCGCTATTGCGGCTCATAACCGCGCTGTTGTCACAGTGTATTTGACTCAATGCGGGGTCCTAATGCGGGGGCTGATATTATTTTTGTTGTCGAGGTGGATGCAGCTTACTGCTTCGAGGCTTTCTATTTGTGGGTTACACTTCCCGCAAAGGACGGGAATGATAATTTGTTTCATGAATATACACCAGCCACGGTTCCACGGATTTATAGCCTTTATCGATTACTTGAAGTTCCGTTGACAGCCTGAGAGCATACCATCTGGTTTAATGGCTCCTTCCTCACCCTGTTTCTTTGGTCCGTTTAGGCCCCTTATCAGTCGATGGGGCCACGTGGCCCCGTTTTGGTTGGTTTAACACCATATCCAAATTACTGCGATTCCTGAGAGATCTGGGAGTGTTGTGTCCTGGGGTGTCTGATCATTAGTTTCTCTGTAAGTGAGTAGGAGAGCAAGTGTGACACTATAGCTAGTTGATCCTAGTTTTGTGGGTACTAAGGTGGTAGGAAGACTCAGTCTCTTTACACCAAGGTCCCATTTCCTGCGCATAGTTCTGTATTTGTGCAGAATCCCTGCAACACTTTCAGACCTCTATTTCTAATAATGGGTGTGTGTAGTAGGGTTTTTTTGATGAGCCTTAACTCTACTCACAACTCTTCCCAAACCAATGAGCATAAATAGTAGACTATGATGTACACCATCACCAATAAGGCTCCTTCATGCAGTAACAAGTGTGCATGGAAGAGTGTATTCAAATATTCCCTACTCCTTCCTACTTTTCATGATCCCGCAAGTCTTGTGAAATCGTAACTTATAAAACAAAGATGTAACTTTCTAATCATCACAGTACTTATCTCTTACACACTTCCTCTTAAAAACAAGGACCACAATATGTATTCCTTCTAATAGAGTGTAATGCAAAATCATCTACTCCTTTTTACTATTCCAAATCCAGCAAGAGTCCCGCAAGATCATAACAATTCACCAAAAACAATATACATTCATTATCTTCACAGAAGTTATCCATTAGACACCTCCTATCTAAATGGGAAAGAGCATGCCTTTCTACTGCCCCTAATGTTGCTTTTTTACTTAATTTCCACACCACCTGCATTATTACATAATAAACAGTAATGGTGGCAATTTCATTTCTAATATTCCAACAGCCAGCCAATCAGTGCTCGCATTACTCGCGGTGACCCTCTCGCTAAGAACATGAAGGCTCATGGGAAAACTGCACCTCTCGACCAATCACACACCTCCATTTTTTATTTCGCAGTCATGAGTGGGACGCCCGCGTGGCATTCGCAAGACAACTGCCAAAATATGCAAAAACATTTTTTACCCTTAATAGCTAAAAAACTACTGAACATATTTATACTAAATCACAAAAGCGCACTCTGTGGACCAGGATCTAACTTCCTGGTGAAATTAGTGTACTTCCATTCAGCATTTTTTTAAGTCTATGGAAAATGCACGGGGATGTTATATTTTGGGACCCCCCCTTTTTTCTTGGCCCTCGCTGGACAGATCACCCGAAACTTTCCAGGAAGGAGCTGAGGTGGATGAACTTTTTTTGGGGACTTTATTTGACAATTGGTAAAACAGGGCCAAAGTTATTAGCAAACCAAAAAACACTCTGTCAATGGAAAACAGACCTAACTATAACTAACTAGTGGCAAGAAATTCCCAGTTGTATATATAGGGACACGTTGGACCTGCAACCCCTCCTGATCTTGTGCTGAGATCTGATTGGCTGCCAACACTTCCTGGTTTGAAGTGTTGGCAGCCAATCAGATCTCAGCACTCTTGTGACTCGGTCATGTGTGATGTAATATGTGAGAACATAAGCAGTGCACTGCGGGCGTGTGAGTTATAGTTCTATAATTGCTGAAGTTCACTGGTTTTGTATGAGTGAAATCTGAGCCTAACTATAACGTCTCTGTAATCTTTGTATTTTTCAGTGAATTTGTACGGTTATTTTTATTCCATTTCCTAACTATAAAGTATCTATAACCTTTGTTTTTTTCAGTACATTTCAAAGGTTTTTTAAATGCTAATCCCTAACTATAATGTCCCTCTAACCTTTGATTTTGTCCGTGAATTTCAATGGTTTTTTAAGTAGTATTCGTGTTTTTAGAGAAGTGGATAAAGGGTGCGGGCCTCCCACCAGTTCTCAAGAAACCTTCTGTGTAGGACTTACTGGAGGTAATAAAAGTGGTAGTTGGGCCCCAAGGACAACCTTGAGGGCCAACTACCCCTCCTGTTGCCTCCAGTAAGTCCCACACAGCAGAACTGCTGAGATTTTGCTGGAGGCCCAGCCCCCTTTCTCCACCACTCTGCAAATGCACTTTCTGGTGCACTACTAGTAGAAGGATGAAGGCCCCCTTGGCTATTGAGGGCCCTCAGGGCCAGCTACCCCTCCTGTTACCTACAGTAATTCCCACACAGTGTTTTTTTTGTATGTTGTAATTTGGTTGGGGGAAGACGTCCACTTTAGTCCTGAGGCCCTCAGGAGTAAAGTGGAATTTTCCCCCTACCAGCAGTGCACTGAGAGGCGCATTTGCAGCGGGGTGGGGAAAGGGGCATGGCCTTCGAACACCTCTCAGCAATTCTACTTTGTGTGACTTACAGGAGATAACGGGAGGTCTAGTTGGCCCCCAATGACCTTCAGCAGGCAAGGGGACTTCACCACCCGACCAGCAGTACACCAGGAGGCACCATTACAGAGTGGTGCAGACAGGGGGCAGGGCCTCCAGCATCATGCTGTTAGCTTTTTATTTTATTTTAATTTATAAGGAAAGGTGGAGGTGTGTGGCCCCCTCCTTCCCCGGGCCTGTTACAGCCCCAGAGACCCCATCCTCCTCCTGGATTAAAAAAAATAATAATAAAGGAAGGAAGGGGTGTTGCATGGCCCTCCTCCTGGGCCATTTTTGGCCCCAGCGACCCCATCCCCCGGGCAGACCTCTATACTGGGTACCCCTTGTCCTGCCCAGGGCGCCCAGTTTCTCAAGTTGGAGAGAGCATGTGTGCCAAAAATTCATATCATGCATTATGTCCCTCAGCAAATGCGAGTCATAAGTGAAAGCAGTTCCTGTGGTATGAGTATTCAGACCTGCCAGAACTGCCGCCAAACCCTTCGGGTTGTTTCATTGACACAAGGTCACCATTACAAGAAAGGAAGCACTGGGCAACCAAAGCTTGTGGATAAACATCTGATGGAGTGAGGATTACGGCAGAGCGTGGGACTGCTTTCAGTTATGACTCGCATTTTGTGAGGGACATAATGCATGATATGAATTTGTGGCAAACACGCTCATCACTACTAAGTGATATTTAAATGGACTTTATGAGCATGTAGCTATACTCACGATGAGATGACATTTTAAACTAATCATGTAATAATGGCGGACACAAATTGGGAACATTTGTGGATTTGCTAGTCCGTCATCCCTTACCGCACTGGGCTCTGTCCAATCAGTATGGGACAGTGGTGTTTTAAATGCGGGCTGAAAGAAATAATGATGTGCAAGGTCATTGAAAAAGGCTGTAAAGCTAAAATGCACCTGCCAAATCAATTAAAAGTGATGGCTTGGAAACCGTTGAGTGCTCTGTTTCCTTACGGGGATTCTTTGTTGGATTATGTTTTGCGTTATAGCCACAATCACGCAGGAGGCACCTCCCCCCCCCGTGAGACTGCTCGGCAGTAGGTGGCAATTGGTGGTATGAGTATTGAGACCTGCCAGAACTGCCACCAAACCCTTCGGATTGTTTCATTGACACGAGGTCACCATTACCAGAATGGAAGCACTGGGGTTACTATAACCGAATCTTGTGGATACACATCTGGCGGAGTGACAAACTACTTTCACTTATGACTTGCATTTGGTGAGGGACATAATGCATGATATGAATTTGTGGCACACGTGCTCATTACTACTAAGTGACATTTGAATGAACTTTATGAGCATGTAGCTATACTCATGATGAGATTACATTTCAAACTAATCATTTAATAATGGCGGACACAAATTGGGAAACTGTTGTGGATATGCTAGTCCGTCATCCCTTACCGCACTGGGCTCTGTCCAGTCAGTATGGGACAGGAGTGTTTTAAATGCGGGCTGAAAAAATTAATGATATGCAGTGGCATTGAAAAAGGCTGTAAAGCTGAAACGCCTCTGCCAAATCAATTAAAAGTGAAGCCTTGGAATCCGTTGAGTTCTCCGTATCCTTAAGGGGATTCTTAGATTATGTTGTGCGTGATAGCCACAATCACGCCAGAGGCCCCCGCCCATGAGACTGTTTGCCAGTATGTGGCAATTGGTGGTATGAATATTGAGACCTGCCAGAACCGCCACCAAACCCTTTGGATTGTTTCATTGACACGAGTTTACCATTACAAGAATGGAAGCACTGGGGTTACTATAACCGAAGCTTGTGGATACACATCCGATGGAGTGAGGGCTACGGCAGGGCAAGGGACTGCTTTCACTTATGACTCGCATGTGGTGAGGGACATAATGCATGATATGAATTTGTGGCACACGTGCTCATCATACTAACTGACATTTGAATGGACTTTATGAGCATGTAGCTATACTCCTGATGAGATTACATTTTAAACTAATCATGTAATAAAGGCGGAAACAAATTGGGAAAATGTTGTGGATATGCTAGTCCATCATCCCTTACCGCACTGGGCTCTGTCCAATCAGTATCTGACAGGAGTGGTTTAAATGCTAGCTGAAAGAAATAATGATATGCAA
Source organism: Triturus cristatus (assembly GCF_964204655.1). NCBI lineage: Eukaryota > Metazoa > Chordata > Amphibia > Caudata > Salamandridae > Triturus > Triturus cristatus. The sequence goes on from NC_140593.1 coordinate 595,070,269, forward strand.
TGGCATTGAAAAAGGCTGTAAAGCTGAAACATGTCTGCCAAATTAATTAAAAGTGAAGCCTTGGAATCCGCTGAGTGCTCCGTGTCCTTATTGGGATTCTTTGTTGGATTATGTTTTGCGTGATAGCCACAATCACGCCGGAGGCACCCGCCCATGAGACTGTTCGGCAGTATGTGGCAATTGGTGGTATGAGTATTGAGACCTGCCAGAACCATTGCCAAACCCTTTGGATTGTTTCATTGACACAAGGTCACCACTACAAGAATGTGGCAGCTATAGTTAGGACCTAGTTTCTCTAGGAAAAACATGTTTTAACTTGCCTTTATCTTTAGCGCCTGTTGACAAATCCTCATGAAATATTCCACAAACTTTATGCTGTTGAATCTTTTTGTGCATGGAACGTTTCAGGGTGATCCGTCAAGTGGGTGCCAAGAAAAGGGGGGGAGTGCATTTCCTATGTTAATTCTTATTAAGATTTCTCACCGCTAAATGGAATTACACTAAATTTGGCAAAAGGGTAGGTCTTGGTTCAGAAAGTGACCTTTATGTTATTTGGTGTAAATCCTTTCTATAGTTTTTGAGATATTAAATGAAAACCAAATTTGTACATCTAAAGACATGGACCCTCCATGAATCCTAACGATCCTGTGGACAGATCTGATTGGCTGCCAACACTTCAACCAGGAAGTGTTGTTAGCCATTTTAGGACTCGGCCTCAGTCGAGTCCCAAAACAAACCACAAAAATAAAGAAAATGGGTGGCAGGGTAAGAGTACTTGACCCCCTAGCTCTGGTGCTGGGACCCCGCGAGGGCCAAAAAGCATTTTTTCTAAATATTTACCATGCAAATTGTGACGTATTTGCAAATTCACTGCAATATTTAAAGAAAACAAGAGTGTTTTCCAGTGTTTTTTCAAACATAGGCCCCTGGTGAGTTAGGTCCCTGAAAAAATTAAGCTCTCGTGAGATACCTCTCGCAATCTTTCCAAACTTTATTGCAGGGTTTCCCCAAAAGATCTTATTATTCGTGGTGGTATTAGTGTTCTTGTGCTAGCACGGAAGACATCACAAAGCGAATTCCCACTCCAACCTATTCCAAATGAGTTGAACTCCAACTGTAGAATTATTCAGAAAGATTATCCATCACAGGCAACTAGACTGAAAGAAAATGCAGAGTTAATGAGTTGTCAAAGACAGAGACCAGACAAGTATGACAAAAAAACTCATATTGCAAAAGATAGCAGTTGTAATATCTAAGCAATTAGGGGAGCTAGTAAGTATTTAATTTATAAAACAAACAAAACTAAATTTACAAAATCCTCAAATCAGGAGTCAGGACTCAGGAGACGGTTTGGTTACTCCATGTAGCATATATTTTATAAACAACAAGGGGCCTGATTCACAAAGGTAGAGTTATACTTCTGGTGTAAGTTTACTCTTGCAGTGTACGTTTATGACTAGTAACTTTTCCATCAATAAATTTATGAGTAATAACTTTGCGAGTAGTAAGTAATCCCTATCACTTTAAAAGGAGATACAATTACTGCTAGTTAGTTACTACTTTTAAGGTTACTATTTATAATCGTAATGTTTCTGGTAGTTTAGTTAGAGTGCAAGAGTGAACTTATACCAAAAGTAGATCTTTACCTTTATGAATCAGGCCAGATAGTGCACACTAGTACTACCTATTGTGGGAAATTCATTATTCTGACACTGCATTATGATGATGTTATCCCTTTCATGCCTGGGTGGATAGGTGGAGCTGGTGTAGGCTATGCTCAGCTAAGAAGATCCCACAGTGAGTTGGTATTGCTTTCAGCACATCTGCCACACCAACTGTGTGATCCATTTATGGTGTGAACTCTTAAGTCACACCTCAATAGATCTCACAGCCAGGGGAAGAAGTTAGGGGTTTGATGAATGGATGGGAACTGAGATTTGTGGAAAATTGTGACACACACAAACACAGCATTTATCAGGTCGATGAGCAGCACATGCAGCACATCATCATCAAATCTGTTCCGGGAGGAAATGAAGGAATGACACACTTCTGTTAATAAATGCATTGTGAACAATCCTTAAGCCCCAGAGTCCCAGGTTATATATTTATTCTGCCACCTAGATTTGAAAATTCAAATTAGTGAGGACCCACACAGTCCTAAAAATTGTGATTGATGAGAAAAAATAATATACTGTTGATCAATGCCAAAATGGACAGTGCATTCTTCTTAGAATGTCCGTCTTAGTTTCAGAACTGAACTGGTCTGGTAATTAAGCAGGAGTGTTATCGTGATTTTGTGCATAAGAAGAAGAGACGTCTTGTGGATTGCAAAAAAGTAAGTGTTGTCAATATTGTAGAGTCAAAGAGAAGGTATGATTCATAATGGATGAGGACTGAGGGGGCAGAGCAAGACGATAGGCTGGTTCAGTCATGTGCGATTAACTGGAATCAATTTTTACAACCTATCCCAGATAAGGAGCTGCCTATACCTGCTGACCAAACTCACAACTGTCAACTGTCATAACAGATAAGTGTGTCAATCATGTGATATGTCTACAGTTACAGTCCCGTCCCTCCAGACCACAAACTCTTAATTAAAGGAGTTTACCATTTGAGCCAGCACACTACTCTGCATTTCCCAAATCAACGCGCCTCTCTCCAGTCCACAGGGCAGAGTAGGCCTAGTCATGTTGCTTCCCATAGACGTGGCTAGGCATTGTTCATAACTTCCTTTTTCTGGCTGTTGGGGTAGTCCTGTGCTGACTCTGAGTCCCAAATGAGATTGAGGGAGATAGACCTGTTGTGCAGTTGATGAAGGAGAACAACAAAATAAATATATAATTTGAGCTGCTTTTTGTGAAGTTTTGTTAACTAAAGGGTCTGGTCTCTGAAAGCCCCCAAAAAATGAAGAATAGCAAGGAGTGGACCATGTAAGAAATACTAGTGAAGTGTAAAAGGGGCAATCATTTAGTCAGAATGACCCATCAGGCGGCAAACATTGCCATTACGTTTACAAATTAGTTGAACAACACCCTCACTATCATCAAATGAATCATCATCAATCACTCAATATATCACTCATTGATGTGCAATAGTTAGTCACCTCTTCCAACAATCATGGTGATGCACATTTATCTATTGTATCTCCTCTTTTCCCATGGAAGCAACATATATGAATTATCTTTACTGGCAGCCCAGCCAGGGTATAAAGAACATAAGAATAGGGATGGGAGGCATTTTCTTCATGCCCTTTAAGTGAATAAGGAGGCTTCTTCTATGCACACTGGTGTAGCTTCACTCTAGTCCATACATGTGAATAAGCTTCACTCTAGTCCATACATGTGAATAAGCTTCACTCTAGTCCATACATGTGAATAAATGTTGGGCTGCATAAGTCAGACACCAAATAAATAAATGTTCTCCTATGTCCATTTTTTTTTCAAAGCAGTTTGTGGATGAAACTTCAATTGTGGTGGCCTCAGTCCTAAAACTCAGGGGGGCTCACCCAGGGGTTTATTAGCTAACACACTGGAGTCTGACCAATTGCCCTGATCCTCCACCTGTGATGTTTCAGGGACAGTGTAATTTTGTGGTATGAAGTGTTGGATCATTTTAATCATGGTCAATCTCTCCACCTTTTGAGGTGAGAGACTGGTCCTTCTGACTGTGACTACTGTACAAGCTGCACTGAACACATTCTCAGAAGACACCCTGGTTACCAGACAGGCCAGAAACTTTATTGCCAACCTGCTGAGAACTCGCAACTGGTGCATATTCTTATAGGAATAGATCAATGAGTTTTGATCCAGGTAGTCCTCTCCTCTTTTGGGTCATCCATATAGTCTTGGACCATTCTCTGAATGGTCATTGGTGCAACCATTTGCCTTCTCCTCAGCACTTGACTTAAGCACTGCCACTTGAAGCCAACCTATTGCAGAGGTTGGGTCTGATTTTTCTATTGCTGGTATTGTTGCTGGTGTTGTTGCTGGTGTTTCTGGTGTTGGCTGCTGTGAGACAACAGCACCTCCCTCTCTGGATGTTGAAGGCTATATGTCAGAACTTCTGCCCGGGACTCTAACTTCCAGCTGTTCTTCTTCCCGGTATCTCCTTGGTCAACAATCCAATTCTTGCATTGTGAAACAAGGAATGAAGTGGCCAGTATTTTTTGTACTGTGGATCCAAAATTGGGGCAGGGATGTACTCTTTGGAGGACATGATCGCTCTTTGGCGCCTTGTATTAACAGCCAAGAGAAGGGTTAAGCGCTGATCCAACTCATATGCTTCTTCATTTACACCGGCGAACCTTTGTGACACCTTTTTCAACTGATACTTTAGGAAATGCGACAACAGGATTATTTGGCTCATTGTACTGTCCTGCTTGCTGACTCCCCATGTGAAGCCTCAGGTACTCCTCTAGGGAAGTTTTTAAGATCGTGAAATCCTTTACCAACTCCTCTGCACTTTTGCACCCGATTATCCCCTCATTGAAGATGTGCAACAGACTTTCGAATTTCTTTGAGGAAAAAATCTTTCAGATCTATGCCTCGTTCCCGGTGGCCCCCCTCCCTGAAGGGGTGGACGTCTCTTGTGATGACAGCCAGAATCAGCCAGTGTTTTCTGAGTTCGCTATAATCTCCATGGATGCTTCCCTGGTCGAACTTCAGAAATGCAAATTTGGGTCACCTGGTGATCCCTGGCCAGCGAAATAATATAGCTTACTGGCAGAGTGGCTTAATCCACACCTTAATGCCATCTGGAATTCCTCAGTCAGGCTAGGGATTTTTACACCTGCCTGGAAACAGGCGTTTCTTCTCCCTATATTGAAAAAAACCTAAAGCTGACCCTGAAGTCACCAGTAACTTCAGGCCCATTTCTCTGCTCTCGGCCCCCACAAAAGTCCTAGAGAAATGAGCACATCAGCAGCTAGCTGCCTTCATTGATTCCAACGGGCTACTGCATGATTCCTAGTCTGGCTTCCACCCCGGCCATAGCACTGAATCTACGTTGATTGAGATGGCTGATTTCATTCGCTGGGGGATGCAGTAAGAAACCAACACATCCCCTCCCACGCAGTAAGTAACCGATGCATCACCTCCTTTTCGGTAAGGAACCGACGCATCACCTCCCCCGAAGCAAGGAACAGACGCATCACCTTCCCTGAGTGTAAGGAACCAATGCATTACCTTCCCTGCAGCCTGTTTTGTTTGCGTGACGCATCCCAGGTAATTTGTGAGAAAAGTGTTGCATCTGCAATTTGCTTTGAACTGAACTATTTCTACCATCTCTAAGTCATATTTTTCTTACTGTATTGTGAATTTTTGTCGTTTGGTCTTGTTTTGGTTTAGATAAAGATGTACTATTTTTCTAAACAGGTGTGGTGTCCATTTGTATTGTTTTCACTGTATTACTGTATGTGTTCACAAATGCTTTACACACTGCCTGTGAGATAAGCCTGTCTGCTCATGCCAAGTTACCAGGGGGGTGAGCAGGGGTTATTTTAGGAGTGTATCCCCCTTTCCCTGACTAGAAGCAAGGGTCCCTATTTGGACAAAGGTACCTACCTCTGCCAACTACAGACCCCCATTTCTAACAGCAATGTTTGAAGTTGAATTATTCATACAAATATAATTTTGTGAGGTTATCCCAAATAAATATCAATAGTGTATCCATTCCACACGAAACCATAACATAACATTTCAACATAAAGATTTAAAAGTTTACTTTATGTGCCTCTAAGTCCTATGAGAAACTTGTGGCAGGCAGATTGTGCAGGGGATCATGGAATAATCCTAAAAATAAATAATGCTTGTATGCTATAGTAGGCAGGGAGTGCAGGAAAAAAATTAATTACCCTTAAAACATTAATGCTGTTGTGCGCCTATGGCAGCTATGAGATGCTGAGGAAAATGAAACAACCCTGAAAACATTAATGCTGGTATGTGGTTATGACCTGTGAGACCTATGGCAGACAGGGAGTGCAAGGAAAAACTGAATAAATCATAAAAATGATAGTATGCACTAATGGTCTGAGAGGCCTATGGCAGGCAGAGGGTGCATGGTAAAATGAAATAATCCTTAAAAAATGAATAGTGGTGTGCACGTATAGCCTAAGAGGCCTATGACTGGCTGGGGATGCAAGGGAAAATGTAATAATTCCTAAAAAGTAATGTTGTTGTGTGCCTATGGCCCTAAAGACCTATGTTAAGCAGGGGGCAAAGGGGAAAATTGAATAATCCTTAAAAATTAAATGCTGGCGTGCAACTATGGCAGGCAGGGAGTTCAGGGGAAAATGAAAGAACCCTTAAAAAACCCGAATGCTGGTGTGCGCCTATGGCAGGCAGGGGGTGCAGGGGAAAATTAAATGGTTCTCAAAAAATTAATGCTGGTGTGTGCCTATGGCCTAAGGACCTATGGGAGGCAGGGGATGCAGGGGAAAAATCAATGTTCCTAAAAAATGGTTATAAAAACTGAACAAAGGAATTTAACCCACTGGCTTGCTAGACACAATGGCCGTCGGCCTCATGTTCAAACAACAGCAAGCAAGAAGGCAAGGGCAACAATGAACACATGCAGGCTGGCTACAAAAAATGATCACCAGCCACATCTTGAATTAACAAGAAGCAAGAAAGCAAAGACAACAAAGAACACGTGCAAGCCTATGGCAAATGCACACTATCTGGCTCCGCAAAATGGTCCTAAGCCACATGTTCAAACAACAACAAGCAAGAAGGCATGGGCAATAAGGAACACATGCAGGCATATGGCAAAAGTACACTGGCTGGTTACGCAAAATGACCAACAGCCACATTTTCAAACAGCAATAAGCAAAAAGGCATGGACAAAAAAGAACAAATGCAGGCCTAGGGCAAAAGCACACTCATTGGGTAAACAAAATAACTGCCGGCTACATGTTCAAACAACAACAAGCAAGAAGGCATGGCCAACAAAGAACACATGCAGGCCTATGACACAAGCACACTGACTACTACACAAAATGGCAACCTGACACATATTCAAACAACAACACGCTAGGAGGCATGGACAACAAAGAACACATGCAGGCCTACGAACACTGACTACACAAAATACCCACCGACCACATGTCATGGCCAACAAAGACAAAATGGTGGCCTATGGCAAACGCACACACACTGACCAGACCAAAAAATGGGCACTTGGCCAGCAAACAAAGGATGCATGGTAAACAAAGAAAAAAAAACACCATTAATTCAGAACTGCCAAAAAAGAAAATTACGTCAGCTATAACAAATGTCCACCAACACACATCCTATTAAGGCATAAAAATATTACCCCACCAAAATGCACTTTTTGCAGAAAAAAATAGGTGAAATACCAAAAAATATATATTTTGCATTTAATCCAGTGCCATCCCTAAATTATAGATGTTTCAAAGCAAGATGTATCACAGAAACAGTTGTTTCATATACCCAATGTGCAATACTGGCTGCATGGCCCATGGTTAGATTAGGCAACTTGGTAAAATAAATGAATAGGGCAAATTTCACAACATTGAGAAAAGTACTTAACTGTGCAACCTTTTTACCTTATGAAAGCTAAACAAATTGAATTCAAAAATAGGCCCCTACTGTAACTCCCAGCCACCCACCACAACCACAATCAAATTGAAAAATTGAAAAAAAGGTACAAATATATACTGATCCATGCCCTCCATCAAAAAGCACTCTTATCCAAAATTCAACCTTTTTTTACTTACTTGTTGTGATGTCACAAAAAAAAAGTCCTTAAAATCCAATGGTAAATGCTGCAGTAATTGCAGACACAGAGAGTGATACTTTTACCCCGAAATCCAAATAAAAAGTGTTCAGGGGATGACCAAAGCACTGGGAGGGGCCTTCTAGACAAGATGTGGAAGTTGGAGTCTCTGTGGCACTTCCTTCCTGCTAAAAAATAAAGTAAATAAAAAAAGTGTACGTTGCACTAAAAAACTACCTGAATTGTCCATTTAAGTAGAATAGTCCCTCAAAAGGGTATTTTGAGTTGATTTACCTGCATCTCGAAAAGAAAATCTAATTGATAAGCAGCCTGACTGCTCGTGACCACCGGCATTGCAAAATGGTGCCGGAAGGCTCCGTGGCGACCAGCATTCACGCCAGGGACCGGCCAATATCACTCACATTGATGGAGCCTCATGTTGCTCCCATGAACATGGCAAGGCTTGAATGCCAGAATAGTTTCACCATGTGCAAATTGGCAGAATTTAGCAGGAAATTGGTGTTGCAAGCGCAATGCAGAGTTACTAAATTTCACAAATTCTGCAAGCAGATTTATAATTCCGCCCGGGGCCTATTTAGAAGTAGAGATCTTATGTGCGATCCATAAATACTGGAATAGTCTCGGCAAAAGTTTCAAATGAAAACACTGTTGTTAAATTCACCTAGATTCCTTACTATAGGAGGGCGTAAATGTAAGTTAACTTACAACGGCGAGGGACTATAATGTTTCCCTAAAATTGTTGGGATCAGTCCTGGTGGATTTCCTAAACCCCAAAAGCTATGACGTTTTTAGAGGAAAGATAAACTGGCAGTTGCCTCTCATCACTCTCTACTGAGTTATGCTTGTAAGGTAAGAGCGTTGGAAATCAGGTAAAACCGTTCGGAGAACTTCTTATATGGAAACCCATAATCAGGACACACACAAGCATTGGCATTTTTCCTATATGATCAGGACTCCCGGTTTCATGGTATTTATTTTTTTGCCAGTTCCATCTGTATTTATCCATATTTATTTTTTGCTAATTTAATCTGTATTTATCCATATTTATTTAGGGTTTTGTGCAGGAATTAAGCTGAAATTAGTATATTTCCACATTTATTTAACCGGTAAATATGCACTCATGGTTGAATGTCTGCCAGGTTTCAGTGCTGTGAACACCTGCAGAAGATAAATCAGTGCACTTATATGAAAATATGCAAATTTCAGTATCAACCTTGAGCATATCTACTGCTTTTAAAGCCTCTTTACTAAAATTCCTTCCTTTTTTAACCCCCTTATCTATGACACCACACATCTATTACCCTGGCAGTCATGTCAGACAGTATTTAGAATTACTAAAAAAGCAACCCAATTTCCGTTTTTACCCACATTAAAAAAATAAATACAGACAAGGAAATTAATGTTTTCTGACTGTATTTATCTGTAAAGATCAGTAAAAACGGAAAACAGGGAGCCTTATATATGATTCTTTATTGTAGACTATTTGTTACATATGATTTGAGTAAGCATAAGTTTGAACCTTATAAACAGCTCAGCAGTGAATGTGTACAAAATGACAAAGATTAGAGATGCCGGAATCTTGGTTCGCACATTCTAATCAATTAGTCTAATCTCTATCTAAATTATAAGTATAACTAGTCTATTAAAAATGTAGTTAGATTTGCTATTCCTCCAGCAACCAGTGCATGTATTTAACCATGCCCCAGACACTGATATTTCACATACATTTCTGGGTTGCAGCTTTTTTTTATAATGCTCTATAGAGCAAGGACAGTGAACAACACTTCTGTTTAGATTATTAAAGTACATGGAAGCCTACTGCAATGGTGTACCACTTTCCTCTCTTCAAGGGGGAACTTACAAGGTTGTTTATCCTCCTAGCCACATTTCAGCTCCTATGTTTGTTAAATAGCTTGAGAGAATAGAAAAATCCCTACTCGGCATGAGCCTAGGGAAACTTAGCACTTAAGCACATATATTCTTAGTGTGGAAGTTAAATGGGTGTTACAAAAGAGAATGCCTGTTTTCTGGGCCTCGTGCTTCCATCACACAGCTCAGTGCATTCAATTCATGAACAGGAATCATCTTTAACATACAGCAAGACATAGGTTGTTTTCAACATTCATAAGAAAAACCACATAAACACAAATGCAACATATGTCATGATGATCCCAGAGGCACACCACAAAGCACCAGTCTTGCTGGAGGCGACTGACCCCAGCTGAGCGATTTGAACTGAATTTGTCAGAAAAATAATATATATTTCACCTAGCACAGCACAGACCACCATATGAAGACATCAGCTTTTTATTTATAATTTCACGTAACATATTGTTTTAACATATATGCACTATAACAGCGTTTGGGGTTGCACGTCATCCCCAAGAAGGTGTTTAGAGCATGGTATTTTTTCTGTGCAGAAATATTTTAACCGTCCTATCTTTTCTAAGTGAAAATGAAGACCTATTTGGTTTTTTTTTTAAATCGCTTTGGCTAGACATTTAGAAATTAACTATGGCATACAGTACCTAAATTATAAACCCATTTCAACCTAATAGAGTAACTCTTGAACGTTTGACTCACTGTCCTTGTAAATCAAGTGTGCAAAGTGGGTGGCCTGCTTATCCAATAGGAATGCAGTAGTACCTGCGACCACGCCACACCACCACACAATGCCAACATTCATTATAAATGCTGCTCAGTCTCCACTAACTGCACCGAGGCCACGTCAAAATGCCTCAAACCTCTTCCACACACACCCCAAGTCCCTGCTTGACCCCACCACCAAGTCCCCCATCGACCCACACATAAGGACCCTGCCTATCCTACATGCTTTGTCCCTACACATCTCATACACCAAGAATCTACTCCACCTAAACACCAAAGTCAACCTCCACCCAATCATCAAGTGGTTGCTTGATACACACATCAAGTTGGTGCTGTAGCAGTGTATAAAGACTCATAACCCTTGACTCACATAGGACCTGCTGGTCCATCCCCACACCAAGAATATACTCTACCCACACAAACGGTGGTCTTTTTCTCACAAAAACTAAAAAAACTCTCCATACACATACTAATACCCTATTCCACCCACATATTAAGCTCCTTCTCGCCCACACCAGACTTACCCCACCCACATACCTAGTCTTTGTCACATGTGTGCACACACACACAAACCCAGACACACCAGAACCCGGATATGCCTACACTGCACACTATACTCAACTCTCACATGAAAGTCTTACTCCAGACACACCAAGACCATTCCCAGTCCAAACAAAAAGACCATATTTCAGTTATATCAAGACCATTCTCCATCCAAACAAAAAGGCCATGCTACACACACAGTCACACAAACAGACAGGCACACAAGGCATTCGCCATCCATACACAAAAAAACTACTCAAGCATCACATTCAAGGCCTGCCCCTAACCCACACATGCAAGACCCTTCTCAGCCTCAAAGGCCCTGCACACCCTCAGCCCAAGGTCCTGCTAAACTTCATTCATCCACTACCCTGCAGCACCACACACCCGAAATCTTTTCAGACACATACGTCAAGGACCTTCTCCATCCACACACCTAGCCAGGCGCGCAACACCCATCGGACTCGAAGGGCTTCAGCCCCCCCTCCCCCTCCCCCCCCGTCGTGGTGGCAGCTCGGGATGAGACAGCTTCCTGGGTACACACACAGCCGCACCGAGCACTTCACAGGTCTTTAAAATACCATTTGCATGCTAATGAGGCCTTGCTGTTGTTACACTCCTTCTAAGAGCCCCTGCAGCTCCACTCTGCCTATTGCCTAAAGATTCAGCCCCCCCGAAAAATGTTCTTAGCCTCCCCCCTGAAATGTGTCTCTAGTTGCGCCTCTGCGCCTAGCCTATCTTCCTCCAGTATATATGCAAGCACCTGCTAAACCCACAAAGCAAGGTCTCTTTCCACATAGTGATGCCCTGTTTATACCCACACATTAAAGACAACCTGAACTCTCAGAGTACGATCTGCTGCTCAGCCCACACAGCAAGGCCTGCTCCTCCCATTTATAGCAAACCTGTACTTAATTTGTAAAAGAAATAGTGTCAATGCCCAAATATCTGCTCAGATGCCAGCAGCTGGCACTGTAAAATGTCAGCATGGCAAATACCAAGACTGTGTAATCTTTATTTCACCTCATGCCTCTTTATTTACTACTAGACCCTTTTATCTCACTCTTGCATGTTTCTGATTTCTCACCTTTACAACAGTTTTTCTGTAAAACCGTCCTCCTTCTTTTCCCTTTGTGTGTTTTTCCCTCTCCTGCTCTCGGTACATTTTTGATGAGGAAAAAGAAGTCCCTGAGCTCCGAGCCCACTGGCAACCACCGGCTCAAATTAAGCACTGAACACACACACAAAATGCATACACACATGCACACAAGGAACTGCTCTACCTACATGTTAGGCCATAGTCAAAGGTTCTTTATACGACTTTAAAAGATAAAATCATGAAAGCGACAAATAAAGTACAGTACAATACTTTGCTTCTAAAAGAGAAGAATACAACCATTAAAAAAGATAATCGAAAAAAACAATAAAAACATAAACAATATGAAACGTCCAAGGAATTCTAGTACTATAAAGTGTGAAATATAAAATAAAATTAAGCAGAGTGCATTTTCACATACAGGGGAACACCACCATAAATATATGTAGTATATACACATGTACCTTGGTTGTCTCGTGTTTGTATGCCGCGTGTATGTATGAGTTATTAGAGTGGTAGTATGTCATGGGTAGGGATTCTAGGTTCTAGGTTCTAGAGTGTGGGTGAGACTGGTGCTGGAGTTGGAAAGGAGTAGTTGTGTTCCCTGGCGCTCGCCTGTTCCTGTATTTGACTTTCATTTAATAAACAACGTATGTTCTTTCAACCTGCTTCATTTCATCACTTCAAATGGCGACGATCGGGATTTTGCAGAACCGTGGAATTAAGAAGAGTGGAAGAATCGGCATTTGAACTAACAAGAGTGTGATGGCATTTGTTTTCACACGCTAGTGCTGCGAGAGCTTCGGCACCCGAGGTGGAAAAACGAAAAAAGAAAATAAAGTAGTACGAAAAGGAAAGTGCAACACATCGTGATTGAGGTAGGATTACCTTGTCAACAATCTACTGGCTGACGGTTGATAACTGTCGATGGTCGCATCTTTCAAGCTGCAGCCGAGTTCGTGTTCCAAACACGGGCGGATCTTCACTCAGCTTGTGATCGCGCGGTGACAACGTGTGACGTCAGCACGCCGGGTCACGCTACATGACCTTGCGCTACGGCCATTTTGAGCTCGAAAGCACCACTACACGATGAGAAGGTGATCGGATAAAAAAAAGAAAATTACCGGCATAATGTGCACTTAAAATATAAGGATAAAAAGGAACAGAGATTTTCGTTTTCAAGCTAACGGCAAGGAAAAAAAAAAAAGAGGGGGAAAGGAACAGGTGAGGCTGTCGGGGCACAAGAAATATTTAATTATTATTTTTGTTGTTGTCCTTCCTTGGGGTTTATTTTGCGTGACTTCTTTAAAAAAAAAAAAAAAAAGGCACACCACAGGAAGAATATTAATATAAGGAAGGTAAACAAATATATGGATCAAGGTGATCAAAGTGATTCGGCAACGGAGGAAACAATGGCACAACAGAGTTTTAGCATTAGCTCACCCCATCCATTTTGGGTGAGTGGTCCACAGCCTGATATGAAGTGGATTGAGTGGAAAGAGTATTTTATAAATTACGTATGTGCAATTGATGAGGCAGGTAAAATGAAGCCTGATCAGAAAAAAAGAATCCTTCTTCACTCGTTAGGACCAATGGGAATAAAGACTTATTCTCGCATGACAAAGGTGACTGTAGCTGATTTAGATGTTTTTGAATGTGTGCTCAAGGACATGGATAGATACTTTGCGCCAAAAGTGTGTATTGGAGTAACAAGGCATAAATTCTTTCAGAGGAAACAAAATAAAGAGGAATTAGTAGATGAGTGGCTTGATGAATTAAAGAGATTGGCTATAGACTGCAAATTCGGAGATCTCCATGATGACTTAATTAGAGACCAATTAATAGTACACAACAACAACTCACCGATTCAAGATCGGCTATGGGTGAATGGAGATGCTCCTTTGGATGATGTTTTAGCCATTATGAGAAAATCAGAAATGTCGGGCAGGTGTGCCACTGTTTTTAAGGAGTCTGATAAGGATTTAACGAAAGACTCTGCTGGTGTTTTCAAGTTACAAGTTCAACCTAAGGGCAAAACTCAACAGGTTACAGGGCGATGGTCTAACCAAGTACAGAGGAACTTTACAAGCGACAGAAGGCCTGAAACAAGGAGATGTTATCGTTGCGACAGCAGTGAACATTTAGCTTTTAGTAAAAATTGCCCTGCCTTGAGGAAAAAGTGTGGGATATGTGGACTTTTGGGACATTTTAGTAAAATGTGCCGTAGGCGCAGTAATGTTAAGTATGTGCGTGATGAAGAGTTAGACATTGAAGAGGTTACAGAAAGTGAAGATGTTTGTGTTAAAAACTTGCAAGGGAATTTTGTGTTGAACATTGATGAAAACCATTTGAAGAACAAACCCATTTGTGAGATATCCCTAGGGGGGGTAGTAACAAAGGTATATGCTGACTCGGGGTCACCATATACTATCGTGAATGAAAAGAACATGTTTCGTAGATAAGATTGGCAACTACTTAAATGTTTCAGATGTTAATCCTGTGAGTTTCACAGGAGAGAAAATAGACATGTTGGGGTACAGATGGCTTACCTTCCTGTTTAAAGGAAGGTCAGCTAGAGGCAAATTGTATGTTGCTAAGCTTGGACCGTCGGTTTTGGGCTGGCATGACCAAAAAAGTTTACACATTATTTTAGATCCTAATAGTCAAGAGAAAGTTTTGGTTATGGATGAAGGTAGTAAACTTGCTGATGTTTTATGCAAAAAGTACCCTAATGTTTTCAATGAACAGTTGGGAGCACTTAAGGGGTTTGAAAACCATATCAAACTTAAAGAACATGCGGAACCGAAAGTACATAGAGTTAGACCCATTCCTATATTAGTAAGGGATGAAATCAATAAGGAACTCAAAGATTTATTATCTAAAGGAGTTATTGAAGAGATTGATACATCTGAATGGATTTCTCCAGTCGTTGTCGCAAGAAAATCGAATGGAAAAATCCGTTTATGCATTGACTTACGCCACTTAAACAACAATATCGTGGTGGAGAAGTTTCCGCTTCCTAGAATAAATGAAATGGTTTCATCTTTAAAAGGGGCAACATGGTTTTCTACCATTGATCTTTCCAAGGCTTACCATCAAGTGGTACTGGAACCGCAATCCAGGAAGCTTACTGCTTTTATCACCCCTTTTGGTTGCTACCAGTTTCGGCGCATGCCTTTTGGGCTTGCGTCAGCAGTGGCAGTTTTTCAACGTTTGATGCATAAGCTTTTAGGTAACCTAGAAGGGGTTTCCTTTTTTCAGGATGATATCCTCATTGCCACTAAAGATAGGGATGAGCATGATTCCGTTTTACACAAAGTCTTGCACACCTTAGAAGATGCTGGGTTGTCTGTTGAATTGTCTAAATGCAAGTTTGCGGAGAGGAGTGTTTCATATTTGGGGCATGTTGTAAGTGAAGAAGGGGTGAAACCGAAGCCTTCTTTGATTAATACCATTATTAGGGCACCTGCCCCCACTTCGAAAGAGGAAGTCAGATCCTTTTTAGGTATGGCAGAGTATTGTGCGAAATTTGTGCATAACTTCGCAGGGAAGGTGTTCAACATTCGTGCACTTTTAAAGAAACATGCTAAATTTGAATGGTCACCAGAGTGTGAAGAAGAATTTTTATTGATCAAGGCTGATTTACAGCATGTTAGTGCTTTAAGTAGCTTTGACCCATGTCTGGATTGTTTACTAACCACAGATGCAAGTGATAAAGGGCTCGGAGCTGTTCTGTCACAGAGGAAGAGTGAGGGTAGTAAGGAAAAGATTATTTTATTTGCTTCTAGAGCATTATCTCCGGCAGAAAGTAAATATCCCATCATTGAAAGGGAAGCCTTGGCATGTGCATGGGGTTTGGAACATTTTCGTGCTTTTCTATGGGGTAGGCCTGTAGTCATTCGCACGGATCATCGACCTTTAGTCAGGATTTTAACCACGGAAGGCAGTGTGGGAGCTTCTGCCAGACTGGCTAGGATTTCAATGCGCATGAAGGAATACATTTACAAAATTTGTTATGTACCCGGCAGGGATAATGTAGTTGCGGATTGCTTGTCCAGGTTACCAGTTCCGTTGGAGGAATGTGTTGATGATCCTTGGAGTAGTTATAGTATTGCTTTTGTTCAGGACTCTGGTGCACCGGCCATCACAAAGGATGAATGGATGGAAGAATTGAAAAAGGATGGCGATTTAATGTTGGTTTTTGATTTCATATGTAGAGGCTGGCCCAAGAAAGACAGAATTAAAGGGGAGTTGAGACCATTTTGGGAGGTGCGTACAGAGTTGTCAAGTGAAGGAGATCTATTGATGCGAGGAGATCGTATTATTCCCCCCAAATCATTACGCAAGAAGATTTTACAGTTGTGTCATGAAGGGCATTTTGGTATTCTCAGAACGAAATTAGTCGTCAAGAATTCTTATTGGTGGCCTGGAATTGATGTTGAAACAGAGTGGTTTGTCAGAAGTTGTTCTGTATGTGCATCCGCTGACAAGTCATTCAAGACGTTAAGACCTCCAATGTCTGAGGGTTTAATTCCCAATCTGCCATGGGAGACGGTAGCTATTGACATTTTTGGACCGGTTGGTGAGTTTAAAGAGTATGGTCTGGTTTTGATGGATCTTTACTCTAAGTGGCCTTTTGTGAAGATTGTAGATAAGGTGGACACTCAAGTGGTTTTGGAGTTTTTGGATGGTATTTTTGTGGCGGAAGGACTTCCAGTCAGTATCCTTAGTGACAATGGGGTACAATTCACGTCCAAGTTAGCAAGAGATTATTTCGACAGGTGTGGGATAAAGCATAAAACTACTTCATTATATAATCCTAGTGGTAATGGCACTGTGGAACGCTTTAATAGAGTATTAAAAGGAGTAATTCAAGCTGCCATGAACAAACAATTGGATTGGAGAGTACTGATACAGAAAGCTGTTTGGGCGTACAGGATCACTATCCAAACCTCTACAAACTTGTCGCCTTTTGTTATGATGAGGGGTAGAACCCCTAGATGTAAATTTAACCTCTCTTGGTTTTTCCAAGGGGGGGTTCAGCAATGGTCCCCAGTGCAGGTAAAAAATGATTTGGAATGCACTCACTCCAAGAGCAAGATATTTTATGACAATCGTCATGGGACAAAAGTCACTAATGTGAGTGTGGGGGATTGGGTTCGTGTTAAGATACCTATCAAAGTGCCTAAGGGGGAGAGTAGATTTGATGCACCAAAACAAGTCATAGAAGTTCTATGCAATGCTGTAAGGTTAACCGATGGGAAGGTGTGGAATCTTAAAAATATAGCGTTGGATGTTAATCACCTAAATCTGCAAAAGAATCAACAGGTTGTAGTTTCAACTCAGAATGATTGGGTGGAGGATTACTTTCATAACAGTGGTCTGCAATCTCAATTACAGTCTGAAGATTGTCCTGGGGAACGAAACAAAACTACAGTGGTAAATCTTGATTCTTCACCTTTCAAGGGTGATAGTCTTCAAGGCAAGTTTGATTCTGCTGTAACAAGTGGGGAAGGGTCTTCCATCATTCAAGGGTCTTCCATCATTCAAGGCAAGCTTGGTTCTGCTACAACAGGTGGGGTCATTCATGAGTTGGTTCAAGACTCGTTTTCTTCTGACGCTGATAGTGTCAGTTTTTCAAAAAGGAGTAGAAATCCTCCAGCATGGTTAAAGGATTTTGTGATGTAATGTTGTTTGTATAATATTGTAATTGCATTCTTTTTTTTTTGGTTTTGTTTTCTCATTTTGTTCCTTCTCCTTATACCCCTGTACTTCCTTTGTCCTGATTCTTTCTGTTGTTTATTAAGGGAGGGGGATGTGTAGTATATACACATGTACCTTGGTTGTCTCGTGTTTGTATGCCGCGTGTATGTATGAGTTATTAGAGTGGTAGTATGTCATGGGTAGGGATTCTAGGTTCTAGGTTCTAGAGTGTGGGTGAGACTGGTGCTGGAGTTGGAAAGGAGTAGTTGTGTTCCCTGGCGCTCGCCTGTTCCTGTATTCGACTTTCATTTAATAAATAACGTATGTTCTTTCAACCTGCTTCATTTCATCACTTCAATATATATCAGTTGATTCAATAAAAAACCTAAAAACAAACTTCTCAGTCATCTATTGAGTTCCTATTTCTGACTGACATTTTGAAAAAGCAGCATACAGTGTAACAACAGGACGGGCTACCTAACGATTGTAAATACAGTAACACATCTTTACATTTCTGCAAAGTAAGAGGTATCAGAATATGTTTAGGACAACATAAAAAGAAAGGTTTATGAAAGTTACAAAAAAAAACATAAAATACAGCAATGATTGTTTAGCTGCCCCATCTCATGAGCAGGCTGGTGAGTGGCTCCCCCAAAGCTTTGAATCATCAGAAAAACACAAGCAACGCCAAACTGAACCTGCCCTAAATTTGAAAAGAGAACTTTCCCACCAAGAAAGTTCTAATTGCAAACAAAATGCCAACTTTCCTGAGGCTAAAGAGATATAATTATCACTGAATAGCCCTTGCTTAAAATCTTCTCCAATCTTTCTGAAATACAAAATTCAGCGTAACAGGTCTTTACTAGCCCCATATCAGATCTGGCTAATTTAACCGGGTCATAGAACATTTCGGGAAAGCTGATATCACTACAAGACCTTTTGACATATTTTAGCCAATGTATTGAAAGGCCCTTTTCTAAGTTAAGGCAGTCCAAAACAACCTGCCTATTAAAACTTTAGTAAGGGCTTGACCATACCATGACCCACAGCAAGAAAGGTGCCAGCCTAACCAAATGTGAGACGTATTGTTAATTAAGCTCCAAATTCAATATAAAATTGGACCTAGTTGAGGGAATGTTCAGAAGTCATCTGCTTATCCGATTTTCTTCCACCTGGATGGAGGATGCATTGTCAAACCCCCTACCCCTGCTCCGTAGGTGGCTGTAGGAACGCACTGTTTGTTACAAATCATAATTAGGGCTCCCGGTTTTATGGTATTTATTTTTTTGACATTTCCATATGTATTTATCCATATTTATTTTTTGTCAACTTTATCTGGTTTTATCCATATTTATTATGGGTTTTGTGAAAAAAATAAAGCTGAAACTGTAATATTTCCACTTTTATTTATCTAATAAATATGCTGTCGTGCTTGAATGCCTGCCAGGTTTCAGTGATATGAACACCCGCAGAAGATAAGTTAATGCACTTATATGAAAATATGCACATTTCAGAATCAGCCTTTTGCATATCTACTGCTGCTTAATCCTTGTTATTAAAATTCTTTTTTTTTTAACCCCCTTACCTATCAGTCCACAGTTATTGGCCTGGCAGTCATAGCAAAGTGTATTTATCAGCACTCGAAAAGCACCCAATTTCCGTTTTTATCCACATTTATAATAAATACAGACAAGAAAATAAATAGTTTTCTGTCTGCATTTTCTGTAAAAATCAATAAAAACAGAAAACAGGGAGCCTTCATCTTAATATAGAGGGAACTAAGACTCTGGTCTATCTTTTGAACAAGACTGAATAGAGATCCTGCTGCCCTACTTAACTTTAAACGGGCAGTGTTTACCTGGGGTTGCTAAGAGCCTGGCGAATCGAAAGTAATGCCAAGATAGCTAAAGTTCTGCATAAGACTCGAGGACTGGACTAAAATCTGTAAGGGCCTCAAAAACCTCAATCTGGGGCCAGATGCCATTGATGTGGGATTTCCTGAAATTAGTAGTCAAGTCTAGGTTCCCCATAAAGGTAACAAAAAATGTAACCAAGGTACGCAGAGCACCGGGGATACTGGCCTTTAAAATGGCGTCATCAGTATATAATAATACCGGAACACATACATTAGAGATTTTCGGTGCATCACTAGTGGCAACAGACAGATCAGTACTTAACTCATTAATTTAAATAATAAAAAGCAAGGGGACCAGGATGCACCGCTGTTGCACCCCACTAGCTAAAGGGAAAATAGCAGTATCGGCTGCATGACCATAACTAATCCTAGCCGCCAGGTTCTTGTGCAGGGTAAACAAAAAAATCCACAGCTGGGCTTTCACTCCCATATCAAGTAAGTCCAGCCATTCTCAATTAAAAAATAAAAGTCCTGGTCCATGTGCACCAAAACCATCCTCCAACCACAACTGAAGACCAATCTCCAGCAACTTACCAAGGACATTCTCTGTCCCCACACCAAGACAGTGATCTACCTTCACACTCAAGGGCCCACTCTACCCACACATGCAAGACCATTATCTGCCCACACACCAAGGCCCTGCCAACCCACACATGCAATCATGTGTCAAACCAACACGGTCCTCAACTCACTTACCCAGACCTTAACACATCCAGACCCTACAGGCTTTACACACGTAAGCTGCTTTGGCTGGTGCATGCTTTGGGTGAAGGCATTTGCACTAATACATTAGATCCCTCAGTGTCTCTGTGAACAGGCATGAATCACCACACATTGACATGTCACACCTTGTCAGAAATATACAACGGATTCACCAAGTGCAACAGGGTTCTCTTTAACCCACCCAAATTTGAATAAATACATTTGTAGATTTATATAGCGCTGCTTATCCCCCCTGGGGGTATCCTAGCGCTGTTCATGGGCACAGGGAGGTTAAGTGATTTACCAAAAATCACAGGATGCTGAGCCGACACTGAGAATCGAACACGAATCCCCCAGCTCCCGAGTATGCAGCTCTGGCCGCTGCGCCACATCCCCTCTCTTGGATTCCTCAGTATAGAATGTTTATTAGCGAGGCAATGGTTTGGTGTACCTGGACAGACATAACGCATTTTCACGTAGATATTTATAAAAAAAAAAAGTGGCATCCCTTTTGAATACCCATATACGCTTGCTTCTCTGTTCATTTAGAAGTTACTTCTGAAGTTTGTGCGCGAGAAACTCAAAAGAAAGGAATTCTAGGACATATGGCCACCCCGATAATGCTTTGCCCTTTCACCCTTTTGGTAGATGTGAACTGGAGTGCAGGAAGACGCTTTCTGGGATCTGTCTCTCGTGCCCAATGCAGACAGTCAAAGCATTCCAAGGGCGCCAGGTATCCGCACAGCGTTTAAACGTTGCCATGGTAACGACAGCATCCTGAAATAGGAAGTACCTGCATGCGTTTGTTGTCGCGCTCCATTTATTACTATGCAGTGTTTCGCAATCATTCGTGCGCAGTGTCCATGTGTTGGAATGTGCTGCTTAGCAGTTCGAACAGTGTATCGTTTAGCAATATTTTAATGTCTCTGTTTCTCCCTCCTCCTGTAATGCGTACAGATGTGTTCTCAAAGATGTAGGCTATATGTCTAAAAATGAATTCATTGCATCGTCTGTCCGTGTGGCATGTGTTGTTTCTGCACACTTTCGGCGGATACAATCAATACTATTTCTCAGGGTCATCGCATTGATAGATTAAGGGCCGGATTACTTACATTTACATTGACAGAAAATGAATCACAGTGACCACTGCAGAAACCGGTGGGTCAAAGATATTGATTGGCAGGAAATATCAATCTTGCAGCAGTCTCTTTGTGTGAATCCAATGGCCTGTCAGTGCAAATGTTAGTGTAAAATTGCCCTGCACCGACGCACATGTATTTGATCTGGCTTATCACCTGCATGGAATTGGTTGATATTTCGACCGATAAATAAACATCTATGGATGTCTCTTCCATACCCATCCCGGATTAAGGGCCTCATTTATGAGCACTTTTGCGCCTGTGGGATCATCGGTTTTTTGACGTTCCGGTGGCGCAATGTGCCGCACCATATTTAGATGGCCACGTAAAGCCACGTAAAGTGGCTTTTCATGGCCTGGTAAATGTGTGCCTCTTTCATGCAGAAAGCTGCGTGCAGGGCCGGACTAGGAACAGAATCCGGCCCTGGCAAACTGCTCAGCTGCACCCCCCCCCCCCTTGGGGTGAGGGGGAGTGCCGCCGAGCAGTTTGGGAGGGCCGGTTTTGGCCGATTTTGTTACAGGGGGTCGATATTACCGACCCCCGGTAACAAAAACACCCCCCCAGGGGCCCAAAACCGGCCACCGCCCTAGCGGCCTACCGGGGAAACCCCCGGTGCCCGCTATGGCCAGTCCGGCCCTGGCTGCGTGAAAGGGCCGTTCCTTGGGTGCTGCTGTGGGTGTTCCCAAGCAACTCCCATGGAATCCGAAGCATTCCCAGATTTACGAGGAATCATAACCCTGGGAATGCGTCAAAATCCAACGCCACACCAGGGGTGGTGTTAGGGAGGCGCAAGGGGCAGAAATATTTTCATTTCTCTTCGTTTTTTTCCTTTTTCTATGTGTGCTGCATTCTGCTGCATCTGCATCTGTAACAAATGAAAATATCCCCACACCAATCACACCTCTAAGGAATCTACATACATATCACATTCATACAACAACTTGCATGACCGGATAGTATGAGACACCCCATTGTTTAGCTACCTGTCAGAAGACTCAACGGCTTGCCCTGTCTTGGACAAGCGTTACCATTGCTGTTCTTCTCCACTTGGGGTGCTGTATGCAAGTTGTTGTATGAATGTGATATGTATGTAGATTCCTTAGAGGTGTGATTGGTGTGGGGATATTTTCATTTGTTACGAATCATTGGTGACACTCACATGGTTTGATAACCAAAAAAATATTTGTTGACATTCTGTATTGTATATAAAGAAATAACTATTTATTTAAATGGAGATGAATTGCACAGTATGAGGAATTATTGTGAATAAGTATAAATTATAAAGAAAAAATAAATACAAATAATAAAAAGCTGTAAAAATGAAAATATTGTTGTGATATCTATTACCATCTGTACCCACTTTAAGTAAAGCAAGAAAGGTCTAGAGGGATACTTTTCAGTATAGTTTATGTTTTTTTCCCCCTGTTCCCTGACCTCAAATTAATTCATTAGGGGGTTACCTCTGTTAGCGTGACCACCAACGCATATACCTAAAACAAGCTGCATATAGCTAAAACATGCCAGTCCTATTTGCTTAGCCAATACTTATTAACTGTACCTTGTAAATCAATAACGGCAACGGTTTTGTTCTGAATAATTAGAATTGAAAATATTTAAATTCTGCAAAAAGTAAGACATTGAGTTATGCATTACTAAGGCCTGTGAAACAGGGACCTTTGGAATGCCTCAAACTCCTGTGTACCCTTCCACACCACTTTCTTCTGCAGTCTCTCACTGTGTAGCCACTAATGCCAGGGGCCAGACTGCAAACGCAAACCCGCCTTGGCAATTACGTCAGACAGCCCCGCACGTCGGGGCTTGTGGGAAATACTGCTGCACTTTTGTTACATGGGGCCAAAATTGCAGGCCCCCAGTAACACAAATGGCCCCCATCAGTCCAAAACCAGCCCCCACTCTTCCGGTCTACCAGGAAAATGCCCAGTGCCCGCTACGGCCAGTCCAGCCCTGAATAATTCCCCTTTTCTCTTCACATCTTTATGAAATTCTCCATATGCATATACCACATCTTCCCCAGTTAAAATTGGCATGTATGTGGCCATCACTTTTGCACTCCGCAGAGAGGCCAAAGATTGGATGAACATGTTGTTTACACAACTTTATGACCATTGAAAAGCACTGGTGAGATACTCACACTGCCTTCTGCCTCAGCTTCAGAGTTCTGACTTGTGCACCATCCTAAACACCCACCCACACAACCTGAACTCACTGACACACCTTGAGGTAACTCAGTTCGAAGTATGCGCTATAAAGGAGACAAATGTTGCATTAAAATGCATAAGAAATACCTTATCTTGAAAAAAAAGCAAATACTTTTTGGAATGCAACATGAAATAAAGCATTTGAAATGGAGCCAGGGACTGCATAGCTGACGCGGCATGCCTCAATGGTCTTTACAGCCAATGTTGAGACATTGATCAATGTTTTTGCGGTAGTGTTGAGGACATGAACAGAGAGACCTATTTCAAAGTCAGTTTGGAGCCGACTCACTTGAAGCCCTTCTGTCACTGAACTTAGAATGCAGACAAACAAGGCATGAGTTGTAAAAAAAAATGTGCAGGGCCCAAAGTTGTTCGTAGGAACCGACCAGTGGCACTACAGAATGCAAAGCCTGCCTATTCTTGATTCCACCTCGTGCCTCTTTCTCCCACCCCACACTTCCTGTCTCTTTATCCCACTCGTACTGGTTCTTTTTCCTCCCTACTTTCTCCCTTGGTCACTGCTCTCCTATCTTTCTGTTTCCCATTTTCCTGCCTTTCTGCAGCTTGCTCTGGGTCAAAGGGCGATGATAAAAAATAAGACTGGTCACCCATAACCGCCATGGCCCACCATTTCCAAACACCTGAACAAACTAAGCAGGCACTACAGACAAACGTCTGTAGTCAGCACCCAGAATTCAAGCCTCTGATTGGCTGCGCGAATCTCAGCATTCCATCCAAGGTGGGGGGAAATCAACTTCAAACCCTTATATTTCCCGCTCTTTGTCCACTACAAAGAGTCTTCTTACCTCACGAACCATGTCATATTTGCATGTGGTTATCTGCTAGTAAAGGGGGCTGGGCTCTGATGTTAGCTTGGCGCATGTGGCAACTTGTGTGTGGAGTGGCCATGTGTAGAATACCTCCTCCTTAAGGAAGTTGCCAGTACCACTTGCGGTGGCTTTATGTGCGGGCTGTACTCTGCTGTGAACAGCTTATATTATTGTATTTCTCGCTTTAATGTCTCTCATCTAACAGCATCATCTTTGCCTACTGTATATACTTGGGGGGGGGGAGGGGGGGGGAGGGGGCGGGGGTGCTTGTGAAAGTGCCAGAGATGCCAGCAGCGACCCACAGTCTTCAAAAATCGACCTCCTGTGGCTCCAGCCCACCCGGGAAATGCCCGGTGGAACAAACGCCCAGTCCGGTCTTGGATTTCACTGACGCCGGGCCTATCCAGAGGTGGATATTCTGGCGGGTGCGTTGAAGCAGCGCGCGCCTGCAGGAAGGCTGTAACTTTGTGTGGGGATTTGCAGGTAATGAGCAACGCGCGGTCGGCGCTCACCATCAGAAGCTGAGAGGCGCGGGAGATTATGAATATTTAATGTGGACAGCTCCGGGGTGCTGTTCTTCCCCTGATCAACGAACAGCTCACACTGTTCACCCAAAATGCATTGTGGAGAATTTCCCTTGCCGTTTCCAGGGCACTTATAGATGTCTATGTCGGTTCGCCTTGCTGCTCACTCTTTGACAGTAGAGCGCTGCGCACGTTGTTTCGCACTCTTTGCAGGTGCTGGTCCCCCTGGCGCGGCTTTGCCCCCTCCCTCTACACGCAGATATCCACGCCTCCTTGTAGTGATCTAACTGTGCTCTCTGGAGACCCTGACGAAAACCTCAAGCGCTCCGACAGCTCCTTCTGACCTTTCCAGGCGCCCCGCCTCCCTCCACCCCTCAAACCCCGCCAGCCTCCATCGTTTAACACATGACCCCTTTCCACTCTGTCTCCCGGGGTTACTGATCGACTGCACTAATCCAACTGCACTTCCACACCACCACGCGCCCTTTCAGTATCCGCGTCCGCGCTAAGACCCCGTACCGCGCTGTATCGGCATGGGAGGCTCTCTGCCTACTCTACCACATCCAGTGTCTGCCCCTCCCCCCGCCAATGTTCAAATCCAGCCACCAGCGTCTTCGAGGCTGAACTGAGTCTTACCTACGTAGTGATGTGGGATAGTATTGTAACATGGCCCTGTCCACTCACCGCCTAACACGGGAGGACT
Organism: Triturus cristatus; assembly: GCF_964204655.1. Classification (NCBI taxonomy): domain Eukaryota; kingdom Metazoa; phylum Chordata; class Amphibia; order Caudata; family Salamandridae; genus Triturus; species Triturus cristatus. Next base: position 595,096,005 of record NC_140593.1, read on the forward strand.
GTATGCTCTCACTATTCAATAACGTGTTTATCACACCGTATACCTGCGGATCGGCATCTGTTCTACTCCGCCAACAAAATCCCCCTCCCCCAGGAACCCTCCTCAATGTGTTCCGTGAGGAACACATGTGAGCAAAGTACCACACACCTTGAACGCACTGATAATATACGGATAACAACGGAGGTGAGGCCACCTCACTCCACACACCCAGAAGGAACGAGCCACAAACACACGTTTGGACGCCTCACGTTTTGTTTTCTGTGAACAACGCAGGAGAAAAAGTGTCATCTCTACGCACGCACACCAGAGACGCAAACACGCAGCTGGACGTCACGGTCACGACGTCTTAATTGTCTGTCCTCCGAGGACCATGGAGGTGTAAGTGACACCTCACCCCCAAATAGCCACACACAGGAAGCCTCCGCCACACACCTGTAAATACCACCATCGTGAACAATAGGGGTGATTGTTACCTCACCTCACACATTCGCACCTCGAGCGTCAAACTCAGGATAAAAGTACTTCTCTTCTGCTGTGAAGGTGCCACCTCACACACCCTCGTGCAAGGAGTTACAAACACACCTGAAGTCAGGTCGTATTCGCCTTATTCCATGGCAATGGCTGTAAAAGTGTCACCTCGCCTCACACATTCCCGGCCACGGAGCTAGAAGCAAACCTTACCGTCGACAGGTTCGGGTTCACCGTGTTCAAATGAAAAATGGCTGTGAATGTGTTACCTCACTTCACACATCCTCGTGCAGCGAATTACAAACACGCCTGCAATACGTTTTCGTCTTTACCGTATTTAATGGGAAATGGCTATGAAAGTGTCGCATCATGTAACACACTCTATTGCAAGGAACTACAGCATATCTGCAATTCAGTTCCCCTTCTCCATACTCCTTAGGCAATTGTTGTGAAAATGTCACATCACCTCACACGCTCTCGGGCAAGGAATTACAAACAAACTTTCAACCAGTTCGCATGATTCACCGTGTTTCATCGACAATAGGTGTACAAAATGTCACCTCACGCACGTGCAAGTAACGGCAACCGAACTTTCAATCTGGTCATATTCCTTGTGTGTTCCATCAACAATGGCTATGAAAATGGCACCTCACCAAACATCTTCGTGCAAGGAGATATGAAAATGCACCTCACCAAACATCTTTGTGCAATGAGCTATGAAAATGGCACCTCATGAAAAAGTCTCGTGCAAGGAGCTATGAAAATGGCACCTCACTAAACTCCCTCGTGCAAGGAGCTATGAAAATGGCACCTCACCAAACATCTTTGTGCAAGGAGCTATGAAAATGGCACCTCACCAAACATCTTCGTGCAAGGAGATATGAAAATGGCACCTCACTAAACACCTTCGTGCAAGGAGCTATGAAAATGCACCTCACCAAACATCTTTGTGCAAGGAGCTATGAAAATGGCACCTCACCAAAAAGTCTCGTGCAAGGAGCTATGAAAATGGCACCTCACTAAACACCCTCGTGCAAGGAGCTATGAAAATGGCACCTCACTAAACACCCTCGTGCAAGGAGCTATGAAAATGGCACCTCACTAAACACCCTCATGCAAGGAGCTATGAAAATGGCACCTCACCAAACACCTGCATGCAAGGAGCTATGAAACTGGGCCCCCACCAAACACCCTCGTGCAAGGAGCTATGAAAATGGCACCTCACTAAATACCCTCGTGCAAAGAGCTATGAAAATGGCACCTCACCAAACACCCTCATGCAAGGAGCTATGAAACTGGGCCCCCACCAAACACCCTCGTGCAAGGAGCTATGAAAATGGCACCTCACCCAACTCCCTCGTGCAAGGAGCTATGAAAATGGTATCTCACCAAACACCCTCGTGCAAGGAGCTATGAAAATTTCACCCCACCAAACACCCTCATGCAAGGAGCTATGAAACTGTGCCCCCACTAAACACCCTCGTGCAAGGAGCTATGAAAATGGCACCTTACCCAACTCCCTCGTGCAAGGAGCTATGAAAATGGCACCTCGCCTAACTCCCTCGTGCAAGGAGCTATGAAATTGTACCTCACCAAACACCCTCGTGGAAGGAACTATGAAAATGGCACCTCACCAAACACCCTCGTGCAAGGAGCTATGAAAATGACACCTCGCCAAACTCCCTCGTGCAAGGAGCTACAGACTTTCAATAAATTCTTACGACTGTAAAAGTAATGCCTCACTTTACACACTCCCACGTATGAAGTCGCCACAAACAAGCGCACAGGACGTCTCAAAGTGTGCTAAAATAAGAATGGCTTGAAGGCGGTGACTCACACTTGCACAGGAGTCCACTAATGCGGTTAAAATGCCAATTCATCTTACACACCCTCACATGAGAAGTGACCACGCTTACAATCAGTACCTCTTCGACATGTTCAGTGAACAGTGTTTGTGAAAGTGTCACCTCGTTTCATACCCGGTCCCGAGAAGCCAGGGCACACCTGGAAACACTACGACTCAATTGTGCTCCAGGAAGACCGGGGTGAACGTGGCAACTCAAAACCACGGGCATAGGAGCCCCTCTCGCAGATGTGAGGGTGCAGCTGGAGTTTCAAAGCACTACCTCACACTATTGGACCACGTTGTTGCTGTTTTCATCTGAGAGTCGTGACTTGGCTTCTCATTGCGTCTGGCGCGGGTATTTCCCGTCCATGTCAGGTGCCCAGAGCCAGGGGCTGTTCTGGTGGGACTCACTGCGCGAAAAGAAGTAAAGTTCAGCCCCAACCCTCGTCCACCCTTGGCATCGCCCACCGTCTCCCTCACTCAGTCACCCACTCCCCCCCTTCTCCACTCCTCCTCCTCGCGCTCTTTCTCCTCGCTGCCGGTCCCCACTCTACAATCCAGTGTCTGCTTTCCTCGATTCCACAAGTGCCGAGCGTCAGCGGCAAACCGCGCAGCGCAGAGGTGAGCAGCGCGGTGAGCAGCGAGGTGCGCGCTGCCGAGGTGGTCTGCGCGCAGAGGTGGGCCCTGCCCCTGGACCTGGGAGACGTAGGGGGCACCGGAGGGGCATGAGGAAAGGCTGAGCCCCCCACCTCAGCTACTACTGCCAGCCACAACAGGGCACAGACACCTGCAGGGACCATGACGGCGGGCTGGGCCATCTTCGGCTACTTCTTGGTGGACCTTTTGAGCTCGCTGTGCTGGGCGCAGGGTAAACCCGGGCAGCATTTTGGAAGCATCGTGGTAGTCTCAGGGGGCAACCACAGCACTCCTGGGGACCCTGGATCTTCGGACAGCCCCCAGGCCACAGACGCCTGTCGGGGTTACTTTGACGTCATGGGGCAGTGGGACCCACCGTTCAACTGCAGCTCGGGGGAGTTCACGTTCTGCTGCGGGACCTGTGGCTTCCGCTTCTGCTGCAAGTTCAAACAGGCCAGCTTGGACCAGACCACTTGCACCAACTACGACCGGCCCATCTGGCTGAACGCCGCAAAGCCCCCTCCGCGCATCGAGGACCCCCTGCACGACCCCACCCGGGACAAGACCAACCTGATCGTGTACATCATCTGCGGGGTGGTGGCCGTCATGGTGCTGGTGGGCATCTTCACCAAGCTGGGGCTTGAGAAGGCGCACCGACCCCAGCGCGAGAACATGTCGAGGTAGGTGATTACCTGAACGGGAACGGGGACTTGGTAACCACACGCAATGTTCAATGGACCCATTTGATATGTTTACAATAATACATTCACTATGACCAAGAAACAACTAAAGTCCAACTGCCCAGGTGTACACATAGCGACCTGACCACCACCCCCCTCCCCACATGCCACCTCACTGTTCTTCACTTTGAATAACCGTTCGCTAAAAACACCTTGGCCGTGCATTCATGGGACACGCTTGCTACCCTAAGCTGTTTAACTCCCCATCTCGCGTTTGCAACTTATCAGGGGCGCCTTGGTACCAAGCCGTCAACAAACTACGGCTCGCTCACCCACCCCCCCTCATCTTATAATACATCTGCTTGTTTATTGGCTCCTCGGGACAATGGTCGCGAGCAAGGATGCCACGGACGGGTTTCGACTCCAGAGAGGCGGTGGGAGGAGGAGGAGGCGCTCACCTGCGCGGATACTGTAATTACAGAGCTGCTGGGGTGACGAGCTCTCGGACCTGCACTGTGCCTGCTTTGTTTGTGGTAGAGCAGGGGGGCACACTCTGTTCGGTCTCGCACACACCTCCAGCGCATGTTGCATTGAGTACTGCTGTACGCATGTTTTGCTTCTGCTGCCTCAGCAACGCGCAGGCATGTGTGGCGCGGTGCACAGGTGCTGTTTGTTCTAGTCTCGTCACACTGCATTAGTATCAGAGTGGAGGAGGTGTAATCCGGACTTTACCTGCAACCCCGAGCGCTGTCCAGGGTACTGACAGTAGAGTTGTGCCAGCCACCTACCATCGGAACATTGGGACCAGTGCACCTGCTCCGAGGGAGAATTGCGCAACCCGCACGGTGTAAAAAGGCATCTACCCATTTGTTAGCCTTGAACCCGTAGAGGGACGACGACACAGGCAGGCTGTGTGAAAACGTCGTAAGGAAATGGGGTTTGACCTATTTTCCGGGGGATATGGATCATGTGTTGAGAAAGGGGGTTGCCATGAGAGCGTTGCCGCGCTCCTCACACTGCGCGCCTGCTCCGGAGCTGGCATGGTTAATGTGTGGGCAGAGGCGGGCGGGAGCCGGTGTGGGTCCGTGCGCCTGTGGTGTGCGCACTGGGTAGGCTGAAGTCCCTGGACACGAGCCCGGGTGTGAGAATCATAGCGGCAGATCGTGTCAGCGCCTCAGAACCGAGGCACAACACTTTCAGAGAAATGTTCGGGCCTGTCTGATTCATTATGCAAATTCGAGCGCACGGGGGCACAAACAGATGGGGGAAGACGTGTGCAGATGAACGCAGCTATGCGCCTTTTTAGGTCTCGAAGATGCGTCCAAGATCCTGGGTAACTTTTTAAAGGTGCAGCTTCGGTGGAAGGCAGCTCTCTGAGAGATCGCCGAGGAGGAGGGTAGACTGTTTCCAGCGCTCTGCTCTATCAACCGAACAAAGAGAGCGAATGGTGCAGCAAAAGATTTCATGCACGCGAATGTACAGTTTGGGATTTTACTTCAAACGCCAAGTGACTGGTCCAACTGCATGAGCATGTTTAAAATTCACAATAAATAGATAGAAAGAGAAATAAATAAATGAATATAACAACATTTAATTTTTCCCTTGCAACGTTCCGCTCTCAATCACTGTTTCCAGGTTATCAATAATTTCCTATATAGAACTGCCTTTCAGTATCATCCACTGCTAAATGCATGGGTGCAGCACTCACACCACACCATCTACTGGTAGTTACAGCCCTCACTGCGCCAATCCAGCACCCCAGGGAAGCGGCATTACTGTTTGAGTCAGTGGAATAAACAGTTAGCTGTATCTCGTGTTGCCTGCTAAGTAGGCTCAGAAGTTATTGAAAGAGGACCACCAGTGCTCCACCAAACTCCTGAATAAATAAATAAATAAATAAATAAATAAATAAATAAAACATAAAAATAAATAAATCACCGAAAACTTGAGGGTTTCGGCTATTGGGCCCATTTGTATTTGTTTTGAAGATGGCCAATAATTAAAAAATAAAGAAAAATATGCAAATACAAATACCGTAGCCAACTAGGAGTATGTTTTGACTGCGCGTGCACTGCGCGCGGCCCAGAAACCGTTTTGCGCGCTCCGCTCCATGTTGGAATGTCTTCTGTGGCACCACAGCGGCTTCAGTCCTTGTCCTGGGAGTTTTAGCAGAGCCGCAGCACTGGCACTGCTCCTTGGGCAGCGTAAACAGTGCGACCAATTACAAAACGCATGCACACTGTGACTATGCATCACCGCTGATCATCTGCTGCTAGCGCAGAGCAGGCTGTTCTTTTCATGTACTGGGCAGCAAAGCACACACACATTTACTTCAGAAAGCATAACAAGTGTAAACACGTCTGAGGACAGCTTATGGAGCATCGGGGAGTGTTGATCAACCTCACAATGGGTGCGCTCCCTGGTTATTGAAACCCAACAGGTCCCAGGGACATAATATTGAGGACAGAATCTCAAACAAATTATTGACGGGCAAGTAAGTCTAGATTTTCTATACCTAATTCCACATATATGTACCTACGTGGAACATATATCTTCAAGGTACTTAGATGGGTAGGTGCGAATAGTAAATCTATAGTTCCCAATGTACACTTGCCTTTCAATATTTTGTCCCTCGATAGTCTTCTGCCTCAAAATTGTTATTGTCGACATTCCGTAGTACGACCTCCACAGTGCCATGTTTATTTTTAGATTGGTACACAATGCAGAGACAACATGTGTATTCAGACATTTTGGAGAAGAACCACTAAGTTCATTCACTCGGTTCAATTCACTTGCTGCACATACACAAAGATACTTCTATTGATTTCGGCAATTAACTGTGAGTCCATACATTGTTATTTGTATAACCTCCCATCAGTAGGCACTACATCTCCTAGAGGCACCCAGGCACATGCAATGGTTTCATCCGGGAAATAACTATTACAACGCAGTCATTGCAACGCACTTCCTTTATAACACATTCATTGCAAGGCAACATCCTTTACATCGCATGCCTCTACAACGCATGCCATTACAGCGCATTATAAGGTAAGTAATGGGAAACAGTAATTTTTCCCCTACACTATCCAACACTTATCGTACTGTTGCACTCACTGGAGTGGAAATAGTAATTTTTACCCCAACACTATCCAACACTTACCCTACTGTTGCACTGACTGGGAATAGTACCCTACTGTTGCCCTAAAAGTATTATGCGTTGTAATGGTATGCGTTGTAATGGAATGTGTTATAAGTGAAGTTTCTAAAAATGCGTTGGGATGGCATGTGTTGTAAAAACACGCGTTGTAATGAATGTTGCAATGTAAAAACCACGTTGGAAAGGCATGCGTTGTAAAGGTTTGCATTGTAACGTGTCCTATTCTTTTCATCCCAGCTACCTAATTCTGATAATATTCTTTCTAGGATCTTTCATGGCTATGTGAACCCTACATTTCCCCTTCACCTTCTTTTATACCCCTGTCCACTTCTCCCTTTCCATCTGTTCTCTTCTACAACCCTCTCTGGAATGGGAATTTAAACCCTGTCTCTAAAGCTGATTTCCTTTTGAAAGGATGCAGCAACTTTGGGGGTATGGCTGCGACTTTTCTTCTTTATCTGCTACATGTTCATGTTGTGTGACATCACTTGATTCTCACGAGTTGGAGCAAACCAGACCTTGTGTGCCAAGTCAACACACAACTGTTATCATAGTCGCCATTACAGTGTGATGATCTCACAAGCTAATATTTAGTGGAAAGACTCACGAGCCCCTTCTCAAAGAATTATCTGATTTTTAAGCAAATTTGAAATCAGCATTCAGGAGAGTTGAGCAGTGTTCCACTTCAGATGGCCAAAAGGAAGAATATGTCCTCATTGTTCCTAGGGCTTGCATTTTTATAAGTTTGATTGTTTGAATCACATCGCCCACCGTCTCCCTCACTCCGTCACCCACTCCTCCCCCTCTCCACTCCTCCTCCTCGCGCTCTTTCTCCTCGCTGCCGGTCCCCACTCTACAATCCAGTGTCTGCTTTCCTCGATTCCACAAGTGCCGAGCGTCAGCGGCGAACCGCGCAGCGCAGAGGTGAGCAGCGCGCTGATCAGCGAGGTGCGCACTGCCGAGGTGATCTGCGCGCAGAGGTGGGCCCTGCCCCTGGACCTGGGAGACGTAGGGGGCACCGGAGGGGCATGAGGAAAGGCTGAGCCCCCCACCTCAGCTACTACTGCCAGCCACAACAGGGCACAGACACCTGCAGGGACCATGAAGGCGGGCTGGGCCATCTGCGGCTACTTCTTGGTGGACCTTTTGAGCTCGCTGTGCTGGGCGCAGGGTAAACCCGGGCAGCATTTTGGAAGCATCGTGGTAGTCTCGGGGGGCAACCACAGCAGTCCTGGGGACCCTGGATCTTCGGACAGCCCCCAGGCCACAGACGCCTGTCGGGGTTACTTCGACGTCATGGGGCAGTGGGACCCCCCGTTCAACTGCAGCTCGGGGGAGTTCACGTTCTGCTGCGGGACCTGTGGCTTCCGCTTCTGCTGCAAGTTCAAACAGGTCAGCTTGGACCAGACCACTTGCACCAACTACGACCGGCCCATCTGGCTGAACGCCGCCAAGCCCCCTCCGCGCATCGAGGACCCCCTGCACGACCCCACCCGGGACAAGACCAACCTGATCGTGTACATCATCTGCGGGGTGGTGGCCGTCATGGTGCTGGTGGGCATCTTCACCAAGCTGGGGCTTGAGAAGGCGCACCGACCCCAGCGCGAGAACATGTCGAGGTAGGTGATGACCTGAAGGGGAACGGGGACTTGGGATACCACACGCAATGTTCAATGGACCCATTTGATATGTTTACAATAATACATTCACTATGACCAAGAAACAACAAAAGTCCAACTGCCCAGGTGCACACATAGCGACTTGCGCACCCCCCCCCCCCCACTCCTCCTCCCCACGCATGCCACCTCACTGTTCTTAACTTCGAATAACCGTGCGCCAAAAATACCTCACGCCACCGACGAAGCACACCTTGGCCGTGCATTCATGGGACACGCTTGCTACCCTAAGCTGTTTAACTCACCATCTCGCGTTTGCAACTTATCAGGGGCGCCTTGGTACCAAGCCGTCAACAAACTACGGCTCGCTCACCCACCCCCCTCATCTTATAATACATCTGCGTGTTTATTGGCTCTGCGGGACAATGGTCGCGAGCAAGGATGCCTCGGACGGGTTTCGACTGCAGAGAGGCGGTGGGAGGAGGAGGAGGCGCTCACCTGCGCGGATACTGTAATTACAGAGCTGCTGGGATGACGAGCTCTCGGACCTGCACTGTGCCTGCTTTGTTTGTGGTAGAGCAGGGGGGCACACTCTTCGGTCTCGCACACACCTCCAGCGCTTGGTGCATTGAGTACTGCTGTACGCATGTTTTGCTTCTGCTGCCTCAGCAACGCGCAGGCATGTGTGGCGCGGTGCACAGGTGCTGTTTGTTCTAGTCTCGTCACACTGCATTAGTATCAGAGTGGAGGAGGTGTAATCCGGACTTTACCTGCAATCCCGAGCGCTGTCCAGGGTACTGACAGTAGAGTTGTGCCAGCCACCTACCATCGGAACATTGGGACCTGTGCACCTGCTCCGAGGTAGAATTGCGCAACCCGCACGGTGTAAGAGGCATCTACCCATTTGTTAGCCTTGAACCCGTAGAGGGACGACGACACAGGAAGGCTGTGTGAAAACGTCGGAGGGAAATTGGGTTTGACCTATTTTCCGTGGGGATATGGATCATGTGTTGAGAAAGGGGGTTGCCATGAGAGCGTTGCAGTTGCCGCGCTCCTCACACTGCGCGCCTGCTCCGGAGCTGGCATGGTTAATGTGTGGGCAGAGGCGGGCGGGAGCCGGTGTGGGTCCGTGCGCCTGTGGTGTGCGCACTGGGTAGGCTGGCGGCCCTGGTGTAGGGACATCACATTGTAAGAACCATCATGGCCGTTATTCCCACCTAGGAAGGGTAAATAAAATAAAAAAAATCACGAGGGCACAAAAAAAGGACTCGGCCATCAGTCCCTAATTTCTCTGAACCTAAACAAATCATCCCAAACTAAGATTCCCAAGAGCCCTAAAAACAAGCATTTCTCGAACCATCCGTTGCCACCAACCAACACAACACAGACTGCACCCCCCTGCACATAGTGACCGGGTGCAAGCAACAGGCACTCCTGGGACCCTTTTTAGCTACTCTCCAAAGACTGACTTCCTAATACCCGATTCTTCTACCAAAAGCAGTAGTACTATCCTGGATTGAGCCTACACAATATAACTTTCAGACTGAGAAGTGACTACTGGGTGACAATCCGGCACAAGGCTATACGTGAAGAAAACCTAGAGAAAGAATGACGCATGTATGGAGTTTTATTCGCAAATGTTGCTTTAGAAGTTCGGTGGTTTAAACGCTGGAAATAGGTATAGCGAGAGCATGCCCCAAGAGTTTTAGAAGACAAATATGGAGGATTCTCCTGATTAGTATGTGTGAGGGTTATGTTATATTTTTTAACTTTTCTGATGCACTAGATCCCAGAATCTAGAAAAAAAAAAGTACTATAAAAAAAATATGATCAAAAAGTGTTGCAGTGTCGACCTATGCAGCCTCAAGCTTGGTAAATATTTGATAAATTAAAAATAACACAAAAAGGCAAATAGGATATTTTTTTTCCAGAAACAGCGGCAAGTGTGGCAAAAAAGCGAGAGCACACATAATGTTAGATTGAAACAAGATATGAACCAGGAGTTGAAAGCAGCCCTGAAAAATATTGAATACCCTCCATAAACTGCATAGCAAGCAAGCCCGCACAAGAAAAAATATCTAGAGGAAGAGCCATGCAATTCAACTCAGAGCACAAGTTTTCAAATGCCTTGCTTAAAAAATCATTATATGCTACAGGCAGTTCTGCTGAAAAAGTTATGAAATATTGACATATTTCAAGGTCCAAAGCAATACCCAATAGCATTATTTCCTCTCAGCAGCGCATCATGCATGCACGTCTACGAAAACGATGTGCTCCCTCAGTGCACTTTTGAGGGCTGTATGGACTGGGAGTCCCTCAGTGAAGTCAGCCTTGAAAGCAGGCCATTATCACCCCCCCCCCCACTCCATGACCATCTGGGCAGCATAGAGAGGGACCGTCACCAAATTATGGAAATACATCTGCACTCCCCTGTGCAGGGGTGCACTATTACAGTTTGCATCTGCATTGGGAAGAGCACCAGAGGGAACCACAGAAGCACCGCTTGAATCCACAGCTACACCTTTCACCGGAAGTGGAACCTGCCACATTTTCAAGGGTGGGGGGAGGATGAAGCAGAAATCACCCTGTCAGTGTGTACGGTGTGTAAATGCACCTGCCTGCGGCGGGTGTGGGATGAGATGAATTGGGTGCGCCTGGGGCCCTCTGTCCCCTCCCAAGGATGGCCTACTGAGGGCCACTCTGACTGTTCTGTACCTCGCTTTTAGTGCACAATAAATGCACCTCCCAAAACTTCTTTGCCTATGCACCCACTCTGTTTTATGGAACAGGCACAGAGGCAAGTGCATTTTCTCCTTTGTTTGAGGCCATACCCCAAGTAAATGAGGTTTGCCCCCTTGGGATCACATCAATTCACACACCGAAGTGCCCCTTCTCTACTAATAAAGCGCCACAGGGCAGAAGAAGTGGCTACAAACATCCTTGATTTGATTTGATTTATCGATTTGTAGAGCGCACGAATGCCCGGAGGCGTCTTGGCGCTATGAACGACATATAAGGATTCTGTGCAGTTTTACTTGGACCACCAGATACTTTGATAGTTAGTTCTTAAACAGCCATGTTTTAAGCAAACCTCTAAAAGTCATTAATGAGTTGCTATTCTTTAATGACATAGGTAGGCTATTCCAAATTTTTGCTGTTCCCAGGAAGAAACTTCTACCCCCCCATCGCACCTGCTTGTATCTAGGTACTGATAGAAGGAGTGCTTGTGAGGACCTCAGATTCCTGGATGGGATGTATTTTTTTATGTGTGTTTTGAAATAGTGTGATCCATTCCCTTGCAGTGCTTTGAATGCAAGGCACTGTGACTTAAAGATGATTCTTTTGGCCACAGGTAGCCAGTGAAGTTCTTTCAGTTTGAGGGAGACAGACTCATACTTTGGAATATCCAGGATCATTCTAGCCGCTGCATTTTGCAGCCTTTGAAGTCTAGTTAAAAACTGTGTTTGAAGACCCATATAAAGGGCATTGGCATAGTCCAGTCGTGATAAGGCTAGAGCCACAACCACAGTTTTAAGGGAGTCCAGTGGAATAAAATGACAGATTTTATTAATCATTTTCAATATGCCCCAAAAAGTAGAGGCCAATTTCCTAATTTGCCATTCAAATGTTAACTTTTCGTCTATTATTACTCCTAGGTTCCTCAATTTTGTGACTGGGGCTGGACATTCCTCTAATTCAGCCGGCCACCATCTTGGAGACCAAAAGGGTGTTTTAGCTCCAAAAAGCAAAACCTCCGTTTTTCCTCCATTCAATTTGAGGTAATTTCTTTGCATCCAGGTATTAATTTGTACCATGCAGATATTAAATCGGTCGGCAGTCTCCTCAACGTTGTCCGACAAAGAGACCACTATCTGTGTATCATCGGCGTATGAGACTACCGAGAAGCCAGCTTTCCTTATTATAGCCGCCAGGGGGGCTACATATATATTAAAGAGTGTGGGGCTGAGGGAAGAACCCTGAGGCACTCCGCATGATAGACTGAAAGATTTGGAGACCAGCCCATCTATTTCTACAGCGAACGATCTGTTTGTTAAATAAGATGACAGCAATTTGGTGGCAGTGTCATGGAGCCCTAACTTTGTTAGTCTTTCAATTATGATCCCATGATTAACTGTGTCGAAGGCCGCCGACAAATCTAATAAGATTAAGGCGGCCTTCTTTCCCTCATCCAGTGTGGTTCTAAGTTCTTCTACTGCCATTACCACCGCTGTCTCGGTTCCATGTCCTTCTCTGAAGCCATATTGTGAGGGATCTAGAAGCTCTTGTTCCATGATAAAGGTTGAAATTTGCGTGTTAATTAATTTCTCCAGCACCTTAGAGAAAAAGGGAATTCTTGAGATTGGTCGGTAGCTACTTGGCTCATTAGGATCCAGATCACTCTTTTTCAATAGCGGTCGGACAGATGCTATTTTCCAAGATTCGGGGAAAATTCCAGACCTGATTATTTCCGAGAATACTGTTGTAAGCTGTTTACTAATTATATCTGTAAGCATGTGAAAGATTTTAGGGGGGCAAGGGTCCGAGGGGGCTCCAGACTTAGTTGACATTACTGTTTGTCTGATCTGCTCCTCTGATGGTGGATGGAAGAAAAACCTCGTACTTGGTACTGTGAAGCAGTTTTCTGCCATACTGTCCTCCGAGTCTAGCTGTGAGCTGTCATTTAGTGATTTATATAGTGTCTCCACTTTGTCAATGAAAAATGTTCCCAGAGTATTGCAGAACTCTAAGTCAGCCTTCTTCTGATAACTATTTGGAGGACTAGTAAGTTTTTTCACTGTATCAAACAGTTTACCGCAGGAATTTTTTGATTCTAGGATCTTGTTGGTAAAATATTTGGACTTTTCCTCTTTAATTGTTTTTTTATAATCGTGTAACATCTGTGCATACTCTTTTCTTCTCACCTCCTCATAATTTTCTCTCCACCTTCTTTCTGCCCTTCTGCATGCTTTTTTGTGTTCTCTTAGTGTATCCGAGAACCAAGGTTGGGAGGGATTTTTCCTGTTAGACAGGAAGGTTTTCTTAGGAACTACTATCTCTATCGCTGAATTGGTCCACACGTGTAGTCTATTGGCCATGCTGTTTGCGTCAGTTTCTAAGTTTGGCTTTGATGTTCTTAGTACATCTTGTAGCCTGGAGATGTCAGTATTTGTCCAGTCTTGGTAGACCATTTTATCCCGATTGACAATAGGTGTTCTTGATTGCCCTTTGCCCTCTATAGTAAATACTATGGCTTTATGGTCTGACCATATAACTGGTATGACTTCCACAATTTTTAATGTGGCATTGGATGTGAAAATGCCGTCTAAAGTGTGTCCTGCGTAATGGGTTTCTTGACTGACTATTTGCTTTAAAGAGAAACTTGCCATTGAATCAGTAAGTGCTGCCGTGTTTTTATCATCTTCTTTTTCAAGATGGAAGTTAAAATCTCCTAAAACAGTAAAGTCAGAGTGCTTTATACTGGATTCTAAAAAGGGACTTATCTTTTCCATCAAGGTATTATGAGCTTTTGGCGGACGGTTAATGAGGAGGTCATTTAGAGTGTAGTTGTCGTAGAGGCTTATCTGGAAAGGTAGGGTTTCACACTCTGGTGAGCTGCCTCTTGCACAGCCCGACACTCTAATTTCTTCTCTAAAAATAATAGCGAGCCCTCCGCCTCGCTTATGTTCTCTATCTGCTCTAATCATAGAGTAACCTGGAGGACGTGCTGCATTTACTTCCATATTTGATGTGGTATCCGCCCATGTTTCTGTGATGAACCCTGTAGTATGACCCCTGGTGTTTTCCCTGATTCCCTATGGCCAGTCCTGCCTGGAATGAATTAAGGTCTCATTGGTCCCAAACCATAAAAATGGATTTGGAACAAACTCCATTTGAAAATCCACACTCTTTTCCACCCTCAGCTCTAAAGCGAGTGACAAGACCCCCCCCCCCCCCCCCCCCCCCCCCCATGGGTAAATGGGAACGCCAATACAGGGCCTTTCTGGGTCTTTTTGAATCTTGATAAAACATACATTCTGTAGGACAGGGTCTCTTGATAGTTGATATCTTTGGTCAAGCTACACCCAAATGTTGATCACAGAGTGATATGATACTGGTTTAATAATTCAAGCCTGTCCAGTTATCTGAGTTCGTACATTCCTGGCTTTGGAGTGTACATGCCACACTTTAAAGGCTTTTTACACTGGCCAGGAAGGAATTAATGAAGTGGGCAGAAATAGGCGCCATACATGGACGTCAATTCACCAAAATGCCAGGGGTAGTGGAAGTGACATCGGAAACATTTTGACCTTTACTTTGACTCACACACACACACATACTAACACATTCACACATTCTCACGCACGTAAACACACTCTCACCTGCAAGCATGCATACAACAAACATTTAACAGCATTTTTTTTAATTTTGGGTCATATTCCAGCTAATGTACTCCATTTTTATTACACTAATAGTGAATAATATTATTAGTTATTTCTATAATCTAAACACCTACAGAAACCAGGCAAGTAGAAAGCCAACCAGCTCCATTAAAAGAACTACCCCTGCGTTCCAGGCACTGATTTTGTCATCTCTGAGGCCAGGGGTTGCAAAAGCAGTGCCAGGGTAGCAGGGGGCATGCCCGGGGTCACAACTGCAACCCCTGGTGACCCCTAAATGACTCCCAGGACGCTATATTGAAAACCACCACTCTAACGGAAATGTCAGTTTCAGGTAAACATAGAGAACCTACTAGAATTAACCTTGTATCCTTGAGTCACACTAGTGTTATAAAATAGTTTTATCCATTCTACCGCCCCCCCCCCCCCATTCAACCCTTTGATAGAACAATGAACAGACTGTGTTTATATAAGCAGGAAATTGAATTTAGTTTTTCCTTTGTGGCAAAACCCTTTGATGGACCTTACTTTTTGTTTTTTCGGTTATAATGTGCCCAGCTAGCTTCTAGGATGTGTTTTGAAAAACACAGCAGAAGTTAGCATGTATGTAAAGAGCGGCACATCTCTATTTAGACGTATAACACCCCTTTAACTAAAGGGCAATTCAAATAATTCAATATGGGGAATTTGATTTGACATATGATTACATTTCCAAAAAAATCCTACAACTGCAGCTTCCTAGAGGCAGAATGCTCAGACAGTGGTAGAGCCATTACCTACCTATGTGCAAATGTATAGGTGTTCACATACTGTAGGCCCTGAAGGGCCTTATCTATGTCAGCTTTTCAGGATGACAGCAATGTAAATGATTACCATTGACATCACTTAATGTAAATGTATATTGAAAGACTATTTTAAAAACTTCGAGCGGTCTCTTCCCTTTGTACCTACGCTGTAAACCTTTACATTAATAGAACAGATGTACAGACATCACCAAACATGCCCTCCTTACATAGTACTCCGTAATATAAGGATGTACCAAAACGTGGTGAAAGCAGCTTTTTATTTATTGCTGGAGCCCACACCCAGAGACTGGGTTTTATATACCGCTCAACTTTTTGCAGGACCTTGGAGAGCGATATTTAAGTATTTGGTCTCAGTGCATATTGCCACTTTCAGTTTAGGTAGGAAACACCCATTTATTTTTAAAACTCAAAAATGACTTTATTTTACCTTTCTCCCACTTAAAAACAACTTCCTCCACTTCAATGTGAACTAACGGGTAAATTCAATTCCACTTATTTTTGTTTCTAAGTTTCCCTTTCATCTGTTCCCAACATGGTGGTTGTTTTGTGTTTTACACTTGCCATGTAGCAGATGCTAATTATAACTCATCTCCAAAAAAGCTGCATACACATAGGTTTTATGTAAAAATATCTGACAATTGCAGACAAATCCAATCATATTTGAAGCTTTCTGTTTAAAAAACAGTCATGGAAACTTTGCTAAATATTTCTGACAGGAATTGAAGGGTTCATCAGTTTCGTGATCATTTGAAGCGCTGAATAAATATCCATTCGAGATGTAATTTTAACGAAAGTAGCATTGGTTTATTACATGGCCCACCTGGTGCTGCACTCTCATCTCCTGGCTGTCAGCAGGCAGTCTGGTGCTCAGTGTTGTAAGAGCTTCAGAACTGCAGCTGGGGTGCGTAGCACACAGGCGGCACAGAGGTGAGTATGCGTCAAGATATCAGGGCTGGTGTCCACCCACCAAAGGTGGATGAGTTGAGAGCTGTAGGATATATATATATATATATATATATATATATATATATATATATATATATATATATATATGCTTGCTCCAAGTTACCCACAGGTTCGGGACGCACTCAGACCACAGTGTACATCCGCATACCAACACTCACGTCTCGGGCAGCCGACGCGTTTCGAAATTCTTTCTTCTTCAAAGGCTAGATTCCACTCAGTACACAGCGTTTGTTTGACCACTCCTTTATTTAATCAGTCGCCTCCTGATAGGCTGCTCAGATGAGCCCTCCCTTTAGGAATTCTGGGATATGTAGTCCCCCATGTAAAAAAGCGTTTGTGGAACTGTTTCTTAAAACCCTCCAATGGGTCCCGATGCGTGCATGGTCAATAGTAGGTGCTGTGGCTCCATTAAGAACTGGACATGATTTCCAGCTCCCTGGCCCGCTGTCATCCATGCGGTGGTGCAGTCCCCTTACGGCTGGGTTGCCGCGTGTAAATGCTTGCTCCAAGTTACCCACAGGTTCGGGACGCACTCAGACCACAGTGTACATCCGCATACCAACACTCACGTCTCGGGCAGCCGACGCGTTTCGAAATTCTTTCTTCTTCAAAGGCTAGATTCCACTCAGTACACAGCGTTTGTTTGACCACTCCCTTATTTAATCAGTCGCCTCCTGATAGGCTGCTCAGATGAGCCCTCCCTTTAGGAATTCTGGGATATGTAGTCCCCCATGTAAAAAAGCGTTTGTGGAACTGTTTCTTAAAACCCTCCAATGGGTCCCGATGCGTGCATGGTCAATAGTAGGTGCTGTGGCTCCATTAAGAACTGGACATGATTTCCAGCTCCCTGGCCCGCTGTCATCCATGCGGTGGTGCAGTCCCCTTACGGCTGGGTTGCCAGGGGTAGTGGAAGTGACATCGGAAACATTTTGACCTTTACTTTGACTCACACACACACACATACTAACACATTCACACATTCTCACGCACGTAAACACACTCTCACCTGCAAGCATGCATACAACAAACATTTAACAGCATTTTTTTTAATTTTGGGTCATATTCCAGCTAATGTACTCCATTTTTATTACACTAATAGTGAATAATATTATTAGTTATTTCTATAATCTAAACACCTACAGAAACCAGGCAAGTAGAAAGCCAACCAGCTCCATTAAAAGAACTACCCCTGCGTTCCAGGCACTGATTTTGTCATCTCTGAGGCCAGGGGTTGCAAAAGCAGTGCCAGGGTAGCAGGGGGCATGCCCGGGGTCACAGCTGCAACCCCTGGTGACCCCTAAATGACTCCCAGGACGCTATATTGAAAACCACCACTCTAACGGAAATGTCAGTTTCAGGTAAACATAGAGAACCTACTAGAATTAACCTTGTATCCTTGAGTCACACTAGTGTTATAAAATAGTTTTATCCATTCTACCGCCCCCCCCCCCCCATTCAACCCTTTGATAGAACAATGAACAGACTGTGTATATATAAGCAGGAAATTGAATTTAGTTTTTCCTTTGTGGCAAAACCCTTTGATGGACCTTACTTTTTGTTTTTTCGGTTATAATGTGCCCAGCTAGCTTCTAGGATGTGTTTTGAAAAACACAGCAGAAGTTAACATGTATGTAAAGAGCGGCACATCTCTATTTAGACGTATAACACCCCTTTAACTAAAGGTCAATTCAAATAATTCAATATGGGGAATTTGATTTGACATATGATTACATTTCCAAAAAAATCCTACAACTGCAGCTTCCTAGAGGCAGAATGCTCAGACAGTGGTAGAGCCATTACCTACCTATGTGCAAATGTATAGGTGTTCACATACTGTAGGCCCTGAAGGGCCTTATCTATGTCAGCTTTTCAGGATGACAGCAATGTAAATGATTACCATTGACATCACTTAATGTAAATGTATATTGAAAGACTATTTTAAAAACTTCGAGCGGTCTCTTCCCTTTGTACCTACGCTGTAAACCTTTACATTAATAGAACAGATGTACAGACATCACCAAACATGCCCTCCTTACATAGTACTCCGTAATATAAGGATGTACCAAAACGTGGTGAAAGCAGCTTTTTATTTATTGCTGGAGCCCACACCCAGAGACTGGGTTTTATATACCGCTCAACTTTTTGCAGGACCTTGGAGAGCGATATTTAAGTATTTGGTCTCAGTGCATATTGCCACTTTCAGTTTAGGTAGGAAACACCCATTTATTTTTAAAACTCAAAAATGACTTTATTTTACCTTTCTCCCACTTAAAAACAACTTCCTCCACTTCAATGTGAACTAACGGGTAAATTCAATTCCACTTATTTTTGTTTCTAAGTTTCCCTTTCATCTGTTCCCAACATGGTGGTTGTTTTGTGTTTTACACTTGCCATGTAGCAGATGCTAATTATAACTCATCTCCAAAAAAGCTGCATACACATAGGTTTTATGTAAAAATATCTGACAACTGCAGACAAATCCAATCATATTTGAAGCTTTCTGTTTAAAAAACAGTCATGGAAACTTTGCTAAATATTTCTGACAGGAATTGAAGGGTTCATCAGTTTCGTGATCATTTGAAGCGCTGAATAAATATCCATTCGAGATGTAATTTTAACGAAAGTAGCATTGGTTTATTACATGGCCCACCTGGTGCTGCACTCTCATCTCCTGGCTGTCAGCAGGCAGTCTGGTGCTCAGTGTTGTAAGAGCTTCAGAACTGCAGCTGGGGTGCGTAGCACACAGGCGGCACAGAGGTGAGTATGCGTCAAGATATCAGGGCTGGTGTCCACCCACCAAAGGTGGATGAGTTGAGAGCTGTAGGATATATATATATATATATATATATATATATATATATATATATATATATATATATATATATATATACATCCACGAGGTTACTCCTTCCGCAGTTCCAGCCCCCGTAGGAGGGGTGGCGCGGACCGGCGGAGACAACCGGCATTACTATCAACCAGAATGGAGTCCCAAACGCGCTCTCGGAGTCAAAAATAATCACCAGGGAAACGGACGGTCACTTTGACACAGGTAGGTTTATTCACGTCATAAACCTGCTGCAGCGCGTTTGGGACTCCATTCTGGTTGATATATATATATATATATATATATATATATATATACATATATCTAACACGCCACAACAATTTACTATAAGGAGAGTAGAAACGTAACGTATAACGCAATGCAATCCACTAAATGCACACTGTGTTTGTTATTCACGAAGTACATGTATGTATCTCTATATTGTGTCTATGTCTATCACTGAGTCACATGGTATGTTTGACCACAATGACAGTATTTAAATGGGGTTTGACCCAGGATGGGGTCAGGTGATCAAGACCACGGACGTGGTCGAAACGCGTCTTATTGACAACTGAATTTTTTTTTCTCTAACCCGATCAAGTGGGCTCGTGGATCTGTCTTTCACTGCATCCAGTTACGCGTGGAATATTGATATGTTGCTTTTATGGTTTTTCTATTTTGTAAAACCGAATAAAGAAAGAAAGTAAGTATATATATATAACCTACTGGCAGTCGCCAGTAGGTAGTTATAGTTAGAACCTAGTTTCCATAGGAAAAGCATTTTTTGATTTGCCAATATCTTTGGTGCCCTTTGACGAATCTTTGCTAAATTTTCCAAACTAATGGTTTTCTCAGGTCAGCTTCTGTCTTGAAAGTTTCGAGGTCATTCGTTAAGCGGGGGGGCGAGAAAAAAGGGGCTCCCAAAACTCATTTTCTCCCTGTTAATTTCCGTAGGAAACTTTAAACAAAGCTATGGCCTGAACTGCACAACAAAATTACACCAAATTTGGCGAAAAAGTAGTTCTTGGTTCAGAAAGTGTTTTCTTTATTAAATGGTGTAAATCCGTTCAGTAGTTCCTGAGAAGTTCCAAAATAAAACAATATTGATATCTGTGACAGAGGAGGATTTGCAAACACTCTCGACTACAAGCTTCATTCTGTTTGGCTGCCAACACTCCAAATCAAGAAGTTTTGGTAGCCATCTTGTGACTCGGTAAAACTGAGTTACAAGAAAAAAGGAAAGAAAATGGTAAAAAATCAGAAAAGGGGGCAGGGTAGAAACACCCTGACCCCCTAAGCCTGGTCAGGGGTCCCTCATGGCAAAAAAAAGCATTTATTATTGACAGAATTCGCACACCCAGCGCAAATCCTGCCTAAACCCCCCCCCCAAAAAAAGCGTGGTCTCCCGTGCTTTGTTTTAATAAGCCCTCGAGTGGGCCAGGTCCTGGGGGCAATATATCAAATATATGCAGGGGCTGCACGGGCCCCCGCCGCCCCAGGGACTGCCTCCTCCCCGGGGCTTTATTGTTTATGGGTGAGGGGCCTCGCAGGCCCCAAAAGCCCGGGGACCACCACCTCCCTGGGGCTTTCTTTAATTATGGGAGGTGCTATTAGAAATAATGAACACACAACAGAAGCTGCTCCAAGTACAGTGACCGAAACTTGGGAAATGCTAAGTTAAGAGAGTGCTGGCATCTGACAAAAAGTGAAGGACTGTACTCACACACCCCCTGGTGTCATGCTTCATCATCGGCAGTCCTCCCTCTCTAGAAACTTGGTTTGGTAGAGAGCACGCCTACACCTGGAGACAGGGAGGCACTTCTAAAACTAAGTGGGGGCCCGTGAACGTGAGTGAGTTTTAAAAATCAGTATAATCGCCAGAATGCATTTATTCAGATAGGAAATTATATGATAATAAAAGAAAGGTGAGAAGGGGAGTTACTGCCCCATCATCATAGTGGTAAATTTTGTCGACATGTTTCTGCATATGTGGCCTTAGGGGTCTGCGGCATTCATCAGGATGGAAAAATTAAATATCTTACCAAAATATTAGTATGAAGTTACCACTGGGTAGGTTGACCTAAGTCATACTCTACCTAAGTTGATTTCTATAAACCTGTAAGGGTGATAGAGAAGAGAGAAGAGAGATTGCATCAAACGTATTTGGTCACAAGAAAAAGAAGAAGAAGAATGCCCCAAATGCATATTAACACATATAGTGGAAGTTTTTGTGCATAACATGTGCCACTCCAAACGTGGAATACACACAATATCATTTAGCACTGGATGGGAGATCAGTGCACGATCTTACCCTGGTCAAGCTTCCTACACACCCCATGGGAGGAGAGTGAAGGAGAGACCCCTGTAGTCAATCTCTGAAAGGAAAATAAAAATAACAAATAGAAACATAAAACAAGTCAGCTTCTATCATCCAATCTTTTTTTGGTGGAAAAAAATATAAAGGTATTCCACCCATTTGCACTCATACTGTCATTCACGCTCTTACTACATCAAGGTGCGTTTCTCGCCGTAATCCTAGATGTGTCTTTTCTTCATCCCCGAAGTAGAATGAGCAGTGTGAAATTCAGGCTTTAAATAGTGCACTTAATGAGTAACCGCCATAAATTGGATGCACGTGTGCCCGTGATTGATAATTGGAAAGGTTTCCAGTGTTGAAATGGGCCCCTTTTACCTATTTGCTGAGTGCCTGATCCTCGCGTCAGCTGGAAGGAGAAATTGAAAGAATCTGTGCTGCAGACGAATACCTGGAGAGTCCCGGTGTCGCAGTGAGTGCAGCCTGACTTCGCCTGGGTCGCACGTCAGCAGTGAGAGTGGGACGGTGCAGCGTCCGATGACCTCAAGTACTACCCATCTTAGATCAACGTCTTTGTGGTTATGTTCCAAGTAGTGTCTTGTCAATTTAGTGTTTGTTTTTTTGCACCTGATGATGCTTCTATGTTCATTAATGCAAACCTTAATCTTTCTCATAGTCATGCCCACACACATCCGATTGCAGGGGCATGTGAACAGATAGATGACATTCTCAGTATTGCAGTTGTTGAGGTTTTTTAGTACCCATGGTTTGTTGGTTTTTATACCTACCTCTTTAATTATGCTTGAAGGGGCATGCCACACATCCACCACAAGGGTAGTGTCCAACCGGTCGTTGATTGCCCCATAATGTGGTCTGTTCATGGGTCTTCGATGGTGGTATCTTGGCATGGACCAGTTCATCGCATATACTTGTGTTCCGCTTGAAAGCAAAAAGGGGCGGTGCCCAGTGTTTTTTGCTCCTTTAAGGATGTGCCAATGTTTTCGTACGATGTTCTGTACTTTATTGGCTATCGGAGTGTATGTGGTGACACATACTATTCTGTCATTCTCCTTCTTTTCCTGTGGCTCAAGTAGAGCTTCCAGATTGTTGTTTCTGGCTCTTTTCCTTGCTTTTCCTGGGATAGTGGCGTGTTGACAGTTTATTCTCCAATATCTCACCCTGTTCATCACTCTTTCTGCACCTCTTTTGCCACTTCCTGCACCCCTGTTCCATTTTCCTGCACCTCTCATGCCTGTTTCTAGAACTCTCTTTCCTCTTTCTGCAGTTCTCTTATCTCCTATTGCACCCTTGTTGCTTCTTTCTGCACTTCTCTTACCTCTTTCTGTACCCTCTTGCCTCCTTCTGCACCTCTGTTGGTTCTTTCTACACTGCTCTTGCTTCTTTCTGTACCTCTCCTGCACATTTCTGCACCTCACTTACCTCTTTCTGCACCCCTCTTCCCTCTTTCTGTACCTCTCTTGCCTCTGTCTTCACCCCTTTTCCCTCTTTCTGCACCTCTTTTGCCTGTTTCTGCAACTCTCTTGCTTCTTTCTGAACTTCTCTTGCCTCTTTCTGTACTCAAATGGGAAGTGCAAGCTGTCATTTTTAAAGGTCTGCATGCTTTCGTGACTGAGATATATGTCTACTTGTATATGTATTCTTAGATGTGTTATGTATCTGAGGATGGTAGCTTAAAAAGCAGGTAACTTCTCCTATAGGTGGTCAAATCTTCTCAGTTCTGCTCTGTCATTCGGTTGCACAGGCAGACATGTTTGCTGTATATATGTGTTATAGAGCCTCTCAAATTTACTATTGAATACCCAGGTGCCCTGAATCATGAGCAGAAAGAAATGAATACCCCTGTTTTTTACACAAATTTACAGAGTATGCTGTTTGCAAAACAGGTATTCAAGTGTTTGTATGTTTATTTTCATTTCACATGTCACTAGGTAAAAGCATAGACACTCATGCATACCTTTACAAACTTGGTCAGAATTACAACAGTGATATTGTTTAGGATTGCTGTTTTCTATTTGCTAGGCCTAACATTCTGAGCAGTCAATTAATAGTGAACCTTCAAGAGAAAAGTAAGGTTTAAGACATCTTCGGAGAAGGATTAGTGATTAGGGTATTTTGTATGAGTCTGTTGTAAGGTACAGTCAGTGTAGGCCTCTTTCTGCATTCCTCTTACTTCTTTCTGCACCTTTCTTCTTCTTTCTGCACCTCTCTTGCCTCTTTCTGCACTTCTCTTGCTTCTTTCTGTGCCTTTCTTCCTCTTTCTGCAGATGTCCTACCTATGTAGGCATAGTTAGAAATTAGCATTTAAAACACCTTAGAAATGCACTGAAAAAAACAGAGGTTTCAGGGAAGTTATAGTTTAGTATTAGCATTTAAAAAAACCTTAGAAATTCACTGAAAATATACAGATTTCAGGGACATTATAGTTAGGGATCACCATTTAAAAAACCTTAGAAATTCACTGAAGAAACCATAGGTTTCAGGGAAGTTATAGTTAGTTGGGCATTTCACTTGTATAAAACCATAGAAATTCGGCTGTTATTGTTAGTAGAGCTAACTATAACTCATGCCCCCGCAATGCACTGCTGATTACGTCACATAATAACATCACTCATGACATGGTCAGTGACATCACTGATGACATCTCAAATGACATCACTGATGACATCATCCAGTAACTGAGTATTTCTAAAAAGTTAAAGAATGTTATATATATATATTATCTACTGGCGGTCGCCAGTAGATAGGTATAGTTAGGACCTATTTTCCATAGGAAATCCGCAACATTCTATTCCCAATAAGTCTGGCGCCGGTTGACGAATCTTCGCGAAATTTTCCAAAGTTTTGGCCAGCTCCGCTCCACTCCTACCCTGAAAGTTTCACGGTGATTCGTCAAGCGGGGGACAAGAAAAAAGGGGGGTCCCAAAACGTATTTTCCCCATGCAATTTCCCATAGGATCTGTTGTCGCAGCCACAGCCCGAACCGCTGAACGGAATTACACCAAATTTGGCAAAGAGGTAGTCCTCAGTTCAGACTCGTGCCTTTTGCATAAATGGTGTGAATCCGTTCAGTAGTTCCTGAGAAAATTAGAGTTAAAAGTACATATATATCTATGGCCGGGGAGGATCCGCGCACCCTACCCGCACCGTAAGCGCACCCTCCCCGAACTGAGCGCGCACCCTCCCGATCGCGCGCTGAATGCTAATTGGCTGTCGAGTGTGTGTCTACATTCGAAACCAGGAACTGTTGGTGGCCAAGGGGAATAAGTGTGTAAAACATATAAAGGGGGCAGAGTGGAAATACTCTGACCCTCTAGAGGTGCTTAGGGGGTCCCAGAAGGACTCCCTGGGGCCCCCTTTTAAAAAAAAAAAACGGCGAAATGCGCACAGGGTGCGCGCATCCTATCGCGTTTGGTGCACAGATCCTCTAGCTTTGGGTGCGCGGATCCAAAAACATGGAAAAAAAATATATAAAATAACGTTTTGAACATATCGTTAAAAAAATATTTTGAAAAATATAAAAAAAATGTTTGAAAACCCATTAAATTCAAATAATATTTTTTAATTTTTAAAAGAATTAATTGAAAAAATAAGTTTAAAAAATGGTGATAAAAAAGTATTAAAAAAAAAACATAATTAATGAAATTGACACACTGAATTGGAAAAATATAGAAATCCAATCAAAATCATTAAACATGATATCTTTAGAGATAAGTTATAGATAGGAATTAGCATTTAAAAAACCTTTGAAATTCACTGAAAAAACCATAGGTTTCATGCACGTTATAGTTAGGAATTGGCATTTAAAAAACCTTTGAAATTCACTGAAAAAACCATAGGTTTCAGGGGCGTTATAGATAGCTGGACATTTCCATCGTACAAAACCCTAGAAATTCCCCTGTTATAGTTAGTTCAACTAACTATACCTCGCGCCCCCGCAATGCACTGCTGATGACGTCACATATTACATCACTCATGACATGGTCAGTGACATCACTGATGACATCACTGATGACATCTCAAATGACATCACTGATGACATCACTGATGACGTCATCCATGTGATAAATTAGTGCATCTTCTCACACCCTAATATAACCTTTGATGCACCGACTCAAAATTTCAGACGGCCATTTTGAAAACCATAGATACTCCAATACCAATAACTACATACCCTCTCATTAACTCTTAGGTCTACATACACCTCCACTCACTCACCTGTACAGTCACTCATACTTACAGTCACTCCGTACAAGAATATCATATGCATTTATACACCTATATAGACACTCACACACTGCCAATCATCCATTGAGGTACTGACACACCTAGTCAGTCGTGCAAATAATTAAACACAGTCCAATTTACTCATCTATACAGTTAAACACACTCAAGTTCACTTACTCATAAAAATAGTACCACATTCTTACACTCTTATACAATCATTGATACAAGCACACACTCATCCATACATCTACTCTCACAATCACACACTCTCACATATACCCACTTATATACTCTTACACACATATATACTGCCTTTCACATATGTAGTTAGTCACACATGTACCACTGAGATATACATTCAATCCCTAACACACCCATACATACACTCACCCAACCATACAGTCCACCACAGATGCACTCTTAACACCATGCACCCATAGAATCACCCACTCACACATCTATGTATAGAGTCACACACACCCTACCCACACAAACACTCAGGCCCCCATACAGATACTCAGACAACCAATCAATAACCCATATAGACACTCATATAGCTATTCACAAAACCATGCAGCCACTTATACACCAACACACAGACACATACAGACATTCACACAGTTTAGTCACTAGTGTGCAGTAAGATACATTTAATGACTCACTTATAGAGTCAGTTACGCACCTAGAAAATCATCCATTCACACACTTGTACACCCACTCATTTTTCAACAGACCTTTCCCTATATATATATTAAACATATTAAAACGTACAGAAACACATACTCACTGGATGATGTCATCAGTGATGTCACTGACCATGTCATGAGTGATGTAATATGTGACGTCATCAGCAGTGCATTGCGGGGGCGCGAGTTATAGTTAGCTGAACTAACCATAACAGGGGAATTTCTAGGGTTTTGTACGAGGGAAATGCCCAGCTAACTATAACGCCCCTGAAACCTATGTTTTTTTCAGTGAATATATATATATATATAAATATATATATATATATATATATATGCGCCAAGGCGTATTAAAGAATGAGTAAGTGTATGAGTGTCTGAATGGATGAATTAGTGGGTGCATGACTGACTGTACAAGTGAGTGTTTAAACGTGTCTTAGTGAATGCATGGGTGAATGATTAATCTGTGTGAATGTCTGAATCAGTCTGCCAGTTGGTTTATAAGTGGCTGCAGCGGTTGGTGAGTAGCTACAGCAGTGTCTCTGTGGGTTCATGATCGATTGTCTGAGTACCTGTATGGGTGCCTGAGTGTCTGTGTGGGTGGGTGGGGGTGTGTGACTCCCTGCAAAGATGTGTGAGTGGGTGATTCACTGGGTGTATGGGTTTATGAGTACATGTGTTAGGGACTGTATGGGTGAGTGAGTGTACGTATAGCTGTGTTAGTGAATGAATGGATGTCTCACTGGTATGTGTGTAAGTAACTACATATGTGAAAGGCAGTGTATGTGAGTGTTGGAGTACATAAGTGAGTATATGTGACAGTGAGTGATTGTGACAGTGGCTGCATGGATTAGTGTGTGCTTATGTCAGTAATTGTTGAAGAGAGAACGTATATGGTACTAGCCGTATGAATAAGTGAGGTGGTGTGTGTGTATAACTGTGTAGGTGAGTAAATGGCAGTGTAATTATTTCTTTGGGTGACTAACTAGGTGTTTGAGTAACTTTTTGGGTGAGTGACCGTGTGTGAGTGTCTATATGGGTGTATGAGTGAATATACCAGTGGCTGTATTGATGAATGACTGCATGTATGAGTGACTATATGGGTTAGTGAGTGGATGTGTGTGTAGACATATGAATCACTGAGCAGGTATGTACTAACTGATATTGGTCTGTCTATGGTTTTGATATTGGTAGTCTGTATTTTAGAGTGAGTGTAACAAAGGTTGTTTAGGGTGTGAGGAGGTGCATCAGAAGATCACGTGGATGATGTCATCAGTTATTTCATTTGAGATGTCATCAGTGATGTAATCAGTGATGTCACTGACCATGTCATGAGTGATGTAATATGTGACGTCATTAGCAGTGCATTGCGGGGGCGTGAGTTATAGTTAGCTCTACTAACTATAACGGCTGCATTTCTCTGTTTTTATATGAGTGAAATGTCAAACTAACTATAACGTCCCTGAAACATGTGTTTTTTTCAGTAAATTTCTAAGTTTTTTTAAATGCTAATCCCTAACAATAACATCCCTGAAACCTGTGGTTTTTCCCGTGAATATATATATATATATATAGCTATTTTTCATGACTGTTATAGTGATCAACCCCCTTCTTTGTCCCATCCTTTATGTGATTAATAGCAACTGAGGCAATGTCTTGCTTAATTTCACCAACTCCGCCCCTTAATTCTGACATAAACACATTGCCTAAATAGTGTTGTAACAAGTGAAAAACCAACGTCTAAATCATAGTTTGACCATAAAAGCACAGAATAAAAACATTGACATCTTTAAAAATATAAATAAAACTTTAAAAGCATTGCAAAAACAATTTGTCTTTAAAGTGCACAGGTTCTTCGCAAGTTGATAGCTGCAATGATATAACTAAGAGCAGAAGTGCAAACATCAAGTGATTGTAAACTTTGCAAATAGATCAAACCCTCTATATAAGAGTTAATGTGCTTATGCAGAAGGACAGGGTGTAAAAAGCACAATCTAAAAGAATCATATTTAGTACAAAAGAACATAAAATGCACAATGGATTGGGCAGTGACAGAGCCACAAGGGCAACAGGCAAATAAGGCAACCAGGAACCCACTAGTGGGAAAGCCACAAAGAAATGAACTGTGTTGAATCTCAACCTAGTGAGATACAATCTATGCTCTGGATTTGCTGCCCAATTCAAGTAAGTCCTCACATCAGAGTATTTAGAAATCTGCATATAGCACATAACTGAAGACGTTTCAACTTTTCTAGTCTAGTTCCTTCTTTATAAGTTTCATAGCTCCCTTTGACTTTCATTTTGAGGTCAGGACTTTTACTTTGCAGTGACTCAGAAAGATGACTGCACCCCAGTCTGTAAAAGGTGTTTCACATATAAGCCAGCCATGGGATAACAGTCATGTTGTCTAATTTTAGACAATCTGACAATACCTTCCTCGAAAAATTGGCTTTTCATGAGCTCCATACCTTTATCCATAATAAAAGAGGTGCCATGGAAATTTGATCCTCCATGAACCCTATACTCAATTCCAGATGTGCAATGAGACGTGAAGACATTTTAGGAATGGCCAAGAGCCTGCACAAGAACATATTCTCGACTACTTGAAGTTTCGTGCAGGCAACGCAGTCACAGTCTCTGGCTCCATAAGTGCCCATCAATAGGCACTTGCTTTTATAAAATTGAATCATTTCCTGGGCTGGCTTATGGTCTAGCCTTTTTGCAATTCTGAGTATTGCATCTTCTGCTACCCACCTCTCTTGGGCCCTTTGAGTAAGTAGCCTGTCTCACTACCCATTTGCCGCCTACAAAATTCCAAGGTCGTTAAAAAAGGAACTTTCTCAATTTGTCCTCCCCTATATAAAATGTTTTTGACTTGGCATGTTTTGGGCCACAGGTCATAATAGAAGATTTGTGTGTCTTGTCTTATGTTTTAATCTAAGCATAAAATCATTACAGCCATTCAGGAGGTTTTGGAGGACATTTGCAGTCAAAGCTAAGAGAACCGAGTCATCCTCGTAAAGCAGCACCAAGACTGCCTGCATACCAATCCTAGGGGCATCATCACTCAAAGCCCTTAACACAATGCTAAGGAATTAATATATTATAAGAAACGAAAAGGTGCTAATATGCAACCCTGTCTCACCTCGCTGGCCACCTCTTTTGTGGCTCTACAGTCCCCATTCCGGGTAAAATGCACGCTCGTTGTTGAGTCCCAATGCAGGCTTTTTACAAGATCCACAAGAGGGGGATCAATTCCCGCCTACTCCTTCAAAGTGCAAAGCACTCTTATTTCATATGATGATCACTTTTTCAGTCAACATAGTTTGTAGTGCGAGTGGTAGAGCAATGTGCAGGTTCTTTAGAGTAAGATGACATAAATACCAGCATTTGTAAAGCGCACAACTACCTCCGGAGAGGTGTCCCGGCAATGCGGGCCGTCGGGAAGATTAAGCGAGCTATTGCCCAGAGTCACATGGTGCTGGGCTAACCTGCTGCCGGCAATCGAACCGTGAACCTCCTGGACCGGAGTCAGGCACCCTGGCCGCTGTGCCACACCTCTACCACGCCAGAGTACTCGAGGTCATGGACATATCACCAACACCACAGAGCTATCTTTTCAAAACCATTGAAGGCTTTTATAAATCTAGATTTGTAGTGTTAAGACGCGGTCTGTTAGCAAGAAATTATGCAATGCCACAGCGGGCTCCAGAACCCACTTCACCATCATGCAGGTTGTGTCAGGGGCCAGATGTATCTTTCTTGGACATATTATGCATATGCCCCATTTTGCAACCAGCGCACAGAAAGCTTTTAAGCAATCTATTTAATGCTAAAGGAGTAGGAACTTGCTGTTCTTCTTGCAAGGTCAGAGCCCCCAGGTGATAGCTTGCCTGGTAAAATTCAGTGCCACCGTGAAATAACAAAATTAAAGTGACCGGACAATCAAATAGATGAACTATGTCTTAAAGGCTTTCCCCTTTTCATCTGCACTTTCCATGCATCGGCACTTTGCCGTTTGTTCATCTTTCTCAACTAATTAGACTTACTGAAACGATTAGTGCACAATTGCACTTTTAAATTGTTTTACTCTATTAAAATATGACCATTTTCTTTGGTTTTATCTGCTGTGCATTATCCTTTTAAGTAGCATTAAGGACACTTATTGAAGAGCACACACACCAGCACTTTGCCATGTGTATATCTGAATTAATCAGGACATATACTGAAGTGACCTCATGTTTTAGCATGTCCTTGAGTTTTTTAACTGATTGTGTACTGGGTAATATAATATTCTTATATCAAGTAAAGGTTTTAATGAACTAAATCATGATTAATAAAGTTTGAAACTTAAACTTTAAAACTCAAGGTCATGGAGTTACCATAATGGTGAAACGCAAGCCTCCCTTATATGTATGCCTCCTAACACTGTACTCTGAAAGTGTGGTTGGATCCCCAGGCCTGGCATTCTAGCGCAATTCTGCTATGTAGTGCATTGCCTATAGTTGGGGCTGTTGTATAAAATGAGATCAAACATAAGAGTAGCACAGAGGAGAAAGAGAACTCTAGAAAGATGTTCAGGAATGTAGAATGCCCAGGACACTTCAGCCTTTCTCCGCAGACACTGTATGTGCAATGCTTAATTTGTAAAAAATAAAAAAATACATGCAGGTTTTCAAAGTTTTTCTTAGGAGCCTAAGTGACAGGCTTGCCGAATATCAAGGCTGCCTCGTCGTATTTCCCCCTCATGCCTCTTTTACCATCACCCTAAAATCCCAAGCTCTTTATCTCACTCTTGCAGGCTCTTTCATCTCCGCTTTCTTTCCATTGTCACCATTTCCCCATATTTCTGCTCCTTCTTCTTTCTCCCTTTTCTGCCTTTTTCTCCCTTGCTGTGGGTCAAAAGGCATGATTATGCCCTGTTAATTATCACATCAGCTAAAAATCTGACACTGAGGGGTTTCCAAGTTATCAGATGCAGTAATTATTGCACATGCTGAGGTTTCGGAGAAAAGCATGTGGATTTTTGTGCTTTGTCCTGGTAAATAGTGTCCCTTTTCCATTTGTTGAATTGACATGGCATGTTTAACCTGCCAAAATAACGAAGGTGCAAGCTTTATCACACTTCATAATTACGAGACGCTATAAATATTGTATACCTTGTAATTTTGATCCTTGCGCAAACACAAGTGGGTACGGGGATCGCTATCTAATGGGACACTTATTATCAGACCCATGGTCTAATGAAATGAAATAAGTCCTGGTTCTCACAAATGAGTGCCAGTGCCCACCTCCTTTAACCACTGGCACACAATAAGCACTGACATTAAGTCAATAGTTCAGATTAGAAAATTGAAGATATCCGAAACATCTCAGTCTAGTCCCAATCCTATTAATTTAGCCTTTCTAATAGTTTCACATGGTATCTTACATCATTTTGGACAAGCTAAAAAATGAAGCATCTCTTTACATCACAGAATGGCATCAACTTCATACAATTGATTGAAACATTTGAGCAGGGGTTGCAAAACATTTAAATGGCATTAGTTGTGAAGAACAAATGTGAGAGCCAAAAAATTGAAATAGGGATAACATCTCAATGTAACAAGTACCGATTTTGATGCAGGGAAGATGACAGTGAAGAAAGAAGGGCCTAGGCAAATTCTTGACAAACAGCAGCACGAATCTCCTACTTTGTATTTGAACACCAACCTTAAAAATCATCATTATTGTACATTTTATGAGTTGTTGTCGCATAGAATTGTGTGGGGGGGCAGTTGCGGTGCTGTTAAAGGACGTTGCTACACATATTGTTGAAGCTTTTCATTGTCATATGTGAAAGGAAAAGGCATAGAATCTGATTAAGAGAGTGTTACCTGAAAAATCTGCCAATTTGCTGAGGAAGTGGTAAGTTTCTCCATTGCAGTATTCTCTGCTGATGGTGGATCCATGTGCAGATTAACCACTTCCCAGGGATAGTGCTTTGTAGGTAATTTGACAGGTGGTCTGAGTACTGGCTGCAAATCCTCATAGCTAGGGTTTACTTCATCCTCCACTCATCAGTGGATGTGCAGTTAACAACCACATGAAAAGCAGCCCTTTTGTTCTTTTGTATTTAGAAATGTATTGATCATCATTATCAGTGAAAACAGATTTTAGTAGAAGTTCATTTCATGTGTGTTAAACAGAATGGTAAGACAACAGTAATTTGACAGGTGTAAATATAATATGAATTCTAAAGAAAGCGTAAACGAGGGTTTTAGCATACATCTTTTAATACTGAACTGTACATTACTCACGGATACGTGGAGATGAATCAACATATTGAGATTGGCTACTCCAAGTGGCCACTATTTAGCCTTTTCACTTAGTTCTTGAGATGGAAGTACTCATATTATATTTTGAAAATGAAATCATATGGGCCATTAAAAGGCTTGGGATTCCACAAATTCTTCTTGTATCATTACTGTAACCATGTGGTACTGGCACAGCAAATTGATGAGGGAAGATTATGAGGTTCTGAAATATGCCTCGCCATCATCTACAGTTGGCAATAAGACTTCAGACTTTCCATCCTTCTACCCAGGTTTGTAGGAGATCATGAATTTGTAGTCGATGAATAGTATTTATTTATTTTTATTTTACAGAGTTTTATAAAGCGCAAACTTGACCCGAAGGTATCGGGTATCAGAGCGCTTTACATAGCACCAGTTGTGTTACATGAGGACACATTCATTTATGTTAGGCACAGGGAGATTAAGTGATTTGCCCAGAATCAAAGCATGTTCCGCGTCACTGCTGAGACTCGATCCCAGTTCTCTTGATTCGAGGTCGACCGCCCTAGCCGTTAGACCAACTCCTCTCCCCAAGTAGTAGTTAACATTTCAAGAAGCTTGCATTCAGAATCAGAATCATCTTCATTTAGCTGCCACTGGCCTTAAAAGTAATACAAAACAAGTGCAAAAATAGCAGTAAGGTGCATGAGCATCGTTAAAAGGCAGCCAAGCTTGCACTCATTAAGTAATGAAAAACCTAATGATAATCCTTAGTCTATTGAATCATGTACCTCTTGAAGATCTTGACTCAGTCTCTATATGTCTGCTTTGAGAACAAAAAGTTCTGTTTGATGATCGTGTGGATTCCTTGAGTACTTGTCAATTTACAGATGTGGTATATATTGTTCTGCTGAGACTGTACTTTTTGGAGTGCGATGACTATCACTTCATGTAAATGTTGTGATGAGGGCTCAACTGTTAATACCAAAATATGTTATGTTATGTTAAAATAAATGTATAAAGGGCACGTTATTAAACAGATTTTTGGACCCAGGGAACAGTATTCAAACCAAGCCAAGCCAATGCATATTGAGAAGGAATGAAGATTAATAGGCTTGCATAAGCAGCCAATTCTCAGGCTTGCTCCTGAATTTCAAGTAATGAGACTGAAGTAGTACCACTAGAGGCGGGGATTTCCAAATTGTGGGAGCTTGTACAGAGAACCTAACACCACCCATCCTTTTTCTGTTGAATTTGGAATAGTCAAAATATTGGAAGAGGAGGAGCTTAGTTTCCAAGCTGGGAAGTATTCCACAATTCTAGTTTGTAAAAATGAAGGGCCCCTTTCCCAAAAAGACTTGAAGATGATGCAACAGGCTTTGAAATTACTCCTTTTTTCCAGCCGGAGTCAATGAAGATCTCTCAACAAGGGAGTGATATGGTAGTTCCTAGGTTGTTTAAAAATATGTTTGGCCATCTGGCTTTGGACACTCTGCAATCTACACAATTTGTTGTTAGGAAGGCTTAGATATAAGGAATTGGTGTAATTAAGCCAATTTGTAATTAATGGCATATCCACCAAGATTAAGGCATCTTGACTGAAGTACCTGCAAGGCTCTTTGATCTTTCTAAGAGCCAAGAATCAGGATGGTACCGATCTGAGGTTTCAAGGCGAGCTCATTATCAATGATTACACCCAAGCTTTTTGCTGATCTTGTACTGGTAGAGGGTTCCCACATTTCGGAATGCCAGGCTGAGGGATGCCACGTGTTAATTGTGTTATTCAAGACTACAATTTAGGTTCAGCATTAAACTTTGGGATGGTACTGCCCAGTTTAAATGCATAACAGAAGGGGTGTTTCTCTGGGAGGCAAGGGAACTATTTTGTCTGAAAAGTAACTGGGAGTCATCAGCATATTTATATACTTTACAATTCATCTCACCTAAGGCTTGAAGGATGGGATTAATGTAGATGTTATATAAATGCGGTGATAAAGAGTAGTCCTGAGGGACACCACAATCCAATTGGGCTGCAGTGGTACTAAAAGTGCCCAAGATGACAGACTGAGTGTGGTTCTTCATAAACAATCTCATTCACTCAAAGCCTTGAAGCCCAGCAGGCTCCACATGGTCCACCAGCAAATTGTGGTCGACCGCGTCGAAGGCTGCTGATAAATCCACAAGGACTAATGTAGAAGTCAAACCTTCTTTGCCATCTTTGTGCATGTCATCCACCACTGAGAGAGCTACTGATTCTGTGCCATGAGCTAGGTGAAACCCCTGAAAATTCAGGAATTGGGAATTCTCGAGATGTTATCAGAGCATTTGTGCCACATAGGCTTCTAACAATTTGGCGGTATAAGGCAACAGAGAGATTGGACAGTAGTTTTTCAGAAGTAAAGGATTGTCACCATACTTTTTTGTAAAGGAATTACTACTGCCTCTTTAAAGGGTATTGGTATACTTCCTTGGGACATGGAAGAATTTAAAGAGCCTTGAGAGGACCTGATATTTCCGGCAAGAATGCTTTGAGAACCTTGGGGGGGAGGCAAGGATCATTTGGTTAACCAGATTTCACTTTTTGCTTGAGTATATGTTCTTCATGAAGAACAGCAACTTTAGAAAAAGTGATGGGATCCATGCTTTAGGGAAATGTTGGAGGGTCCTTAGAGCCTAACATGATGCTGTCTCCAATGGTTTTGATTTTATCAATAAAATATGTATTTAACATATTGCAAAAGTCTTGGGTGGGAGCTATTGGCGACAATCTATCATGTTTAGAGAGTTCATCCACAGTTCTAAAAGTGTTCGTGGATTTGTTGGCAGGCTGCAATATTTTATTAGTGAAAAAGAGAGTCTTTGTATGTAGTAATAGAGCTTTGTAGTCCTTCAGACCCTTTTTAAAAAGAGTTTCATTATGATGGGGAGCTGGCGGAGCTTCACTTTGACAAGTTTTAGTTCTTTAGAAAACCAATGGGAAAATTCTGTTTGTCTGATAGTTTTGGATTTGCGTAAGGGGGCGTGTCTATTACCAGCTTTTAGAAACCAGAGGGTTACATTTCTATTAAATGAAAATCTTGACTGTGGCCAGACACAGTGTCAGAATATGTGACGTTACAACGCATGCTATTACATCGCATGCTGTTGCAACGACATCTTTTACATCGACTCTGAGTCGGGGGAGCGCCGGAAGTTGGAATAGATTAATTTTCAATTCCAACTCCAGTGTGTGCAACAGTAGGGAAGATGTTGGAGTTAAATCCAACACCTTCTACCCACTGCTGCACACCTTTTTCGTTGCAACGTCATTCGATGTAATGGCATGCGTTGTAACGGTTGCGTAGTAAAGGCTGTTTCCCACGGTGTCATTGCGCGGAGCTGTCCATGTCTATATGTGACCATTTGCACACATACTTATTAATTCTGGATTTATTATTGAGTTGCTGTAGACCACCCAGGTTGATTTTATTGAGGGAATCATCGGACCAAGGGCATAAGCTTGTAAGTAGGAGATTTGCTGCCCAAATCCACATACATTGCAGTGAATTGTGTACATCTACAGTGTCTACATACACTGAGTAAGTAATTAGGAATTGCCTGAAAAGTTATTTCTTTGACCAAAAGAAAGCTTTTTATGAATGGTAAAAACTTTTTTAACGCCATCTTAGGGGGTGACACATGCCATGTTAACTCTCCTTCCTTCTCGTGGCCTGATTATGAGTCAGGTAGATATATGCGACGAGATACTGGGTGTCCAAAATTTCCATTTCTGGATAGCAGCTCTAAATGATAATACCCCATGGACTGGGGAATTGCGGAATGGACTTGGACATACTGGGATAAATTGCTTGCAGCATACCATACTCCATGCGGTTAAATGTATATGTTTACCACCTTCTTTGTGTGAGACAGAGGGGTGTTGGGGTGGCTGAGAGAAGTGGAGTATTGGGGCCTGCATGGGGGAACATTACTTACTCCCCCTGTGTTCAAGAAAGGGGTCAGGCAGGGTCCATGGATGCAACTTAGCTGCACTACAGCCCACCCCCAAGATTATTTTTTCAGCCAGAATTTCTGTCTGGTAAATTCAGGCCTGATGTTCCAGTGCCCAGGAAATCTGTGTTCAGGTATATCTGGCCACTTATAATTAGGGCTCCATGTTTTTACAGACTTTTATAGATAAATACAGACAGAAAACAATATGTTTCCTGTCTTTATTCATTTTTAAAAGTGGAAAAATACTGAAAATTGTGCCCTTGTCAGAGACTTTCTATGCTGCCTTAAATGATCTCAGCAATACCAAAGGGGATGATGGACGGAGCGCTTGAGCAAATCAAACACTCACCCCCAGTCAACTGATCTGGGTTTAATCCATCATCATTCTTTAGCTTACTCCACCACCCCAGTTCAGACATGGCCATATGCATATCAGTCTGACCCTGTGCCTCATGGGAACAGTCCAGCCCAAACTGCCAAGCCATGTCTTCCCTTGACCAGAAACAAGCATCCTGGGACCAGTTTCGGGTTCATAACCCTCATCAGCCAGGCTATCTTGAATCCAGTGGCAAAGTGAGCAAGGGACCCACGTCTGGGCATACCCTGCCAACTTAGGGCGAACAAAGCGA
Source organism: Triturus cristatus (assembly GCF_964204655.1). Lineage (NCBI taxonomy): Eukaryota > Metazoa > Chordata > Amphibia > Caudata > Salamandridae > Triturus > Triturus cristatus. The sequence continues at coordinate 595,133,541 of NC_140593.1, forward strand.
TACCAAAGGGGATGATGGACAGAGCGCTTGAGCAAATCAAACACTCACCCCCAGTCAACTGATCTGGGTTTAATCCATCATAATTCTTTAGCTCACTCCACCACCCCAGTTCAGACATGGCCATATGCAAATCAGTCTGACCCTGTGCCTCATGGGAACAGTCCAGCCCGAACTGCCAAGCCATGTCTTCCCTAGACCGGAAGCAAGCATCCTGGGACCGGTTTCGGGTTCATAACCCTCATCAGCCAGCCTATCTTGAATCCAGTGGCAAAGTGAGCAAGGGACCCACGTCTGGGCATACCCTGCCAACTTAGGGCGAACAAAGCGATACCAAAGGGGATGATGGACAGAGCGCTTGAGCAAATCAAACACTCACCCCCAGTCAACTGATCTGGGTTTAATCCATCATCATTCTTTAGCTCACTCCACCACCCCAGTTCAGACATGGCCATATGCAAATCAGTCTGACCCTGTGCCTCATGGGAACAGCCCAGCCCAAACTGCCAAGCCATGTCTTCCCTGGACCGGAAGCAAGCATCCTGGGACCGGTTTTGGGTTCATAACCCTCATCAGCCAGGCTATCTTGAATCCAGTGGCAAAGTGAGCAAGGGACCCACGTCTGGGCATACCCTGCCAACTTAGGGCGAACAAAGCGACACCAAAGGGGATGATGGACAGAGCGCTTGAGCAAATCAAACACTCACCCCCAGTCAACTGATCTGGGTTTAATCCATCATCATTCTTTAGCTCACTCCACCACCCCAGTTCAGACATGGCCATATGCAAATCAGTCTGACCCTGTGCCTCAGGCAAAAGCTGGAAGATAGTTAGTATGGGAGTTAAGAAACTGGATGACATTTCCTTAAATACAGGCATATGTTACCACATATTTGTAGTGTAATGCTAATATGTACCTGTGGGTGTAATGTTTTGTTATATGTAACTGCTTTATTTGTAAAACGCTACAACATCCACGTATGAATGCACGTGTATGAGTTAAATAAATGCGGATAGATACTATTTTACTACTCCGCTTATTGTCAAAACACAAAATAAATATGAATAAATATCAATTTAATGGCACCAAAAGAAATATGTATACATTCAGACAGAAATGTTAAAAAATAATTACCAGAAAACCGGGAGCCCTACTTATACTTGAATTGAGCAGTATTCCACACAGGCATTCTGTTCCATCCAACATGTGCTCATTGCCCCTGTGGGTAATATGGACTTGTCTGTCTAGAAAAAGGATGTTACTGGGTTAGTTAACAGCTGGAGTGTGAACCATAGATCGTTCATCACTGGTATTCAAGAACTTGTTTTGCAGTTGCTCTAACATTTCTCTGACGAAAGTCACTGTTTACTATACAGAAATAAAAAAAGGATTTTGTCATGATATGCAATGTGGCAATGTGTGCTATTCAGCACACATTCAAAGCACGATGCGTGCTATTAGTGGACGCATTGTCCCCCTGAGGCTCTCCTTCTTGGGGAACATCTGTGCTAATCTCTCAGGTGATGAAAACACTAGCTGGCCCTCACGGATACAGCCTCATGATTCAGGCAAAGAATAGCAGGCATGCAGACCTACCCTTTTGAAGATGCAGCTTGCCAATGCCAAGCACGACGACTTAAAAATTAGCTTTAATTTGCATAACTACATCATGTTCATCAATATATTAGAAATTTAGCAGAAAATGGCACCCATCCAATGATATGTTCTTTCCTTAGCTCGTTTAGTCATATTTTGAAGACATTATGATGAGATATCACAAGTATATTAACTAAGATTATAAATATAAGACAACACACCTCAATATATGAGTATTCAGAGAGTTTTCAATAAGTCAGTTATGGCTGGCATAGCTCGCGGGTGGGGGGAGCGGGCAGGGTTTAGGGGTTTGCGCGCGGGTTGGTGTTCGCAATTGCAGGAGGGAACTTAACAAAAAAAAGTTAATAAAAAGCATGTACCTTTCTGCCGGGTCCTGCTTCTCTGTTCCTGCTTTCCTGCTTCCATCTTCAGGAACAGGAAGCAGGCAGCCAGGCTCCCTCCCCTAAGCCAATCACAACGCTGCACTGTAGCATTGTGGTTGGTCTGAGCACCGTGACACAGCAGTCAGCCAGGGACTAGAGGAGTGGGCCTGTTCTCTATGCAGGCTGTAATGTAGCCTGCATGGAGAAGGGGAAAGTGCGCATGACTGGTTTGGCCAGCCCGAGACTGCTGACCAAACAGTCACTGCGCACTTAGGAGTGGGCAAACCACTCCACCCCTGCTCTGAGAGCAGAGCAGCCCGGCCCACACGCCGGCCCGCAAAGGAGCACAAACATAAAATGATAATAACTGAAAGTTATTAGAAATTTATGTTTTGTTTCTCGCACTGCTTGAAAGCAGTGGGGCGACGCTCCTCCGCCATAGCTGAGGAGCCGCCACTGCAATAAGTGGGTCTTAAGCTAGGGAATGAAAGATGGGTAGAGTAGTCAACAACAGCATTTACTTGGCCCCTCAGGACACAATGTACTACATGGTTAAACTGGGGGAAAGAAGAGGAAGTGGAAAGGGATGTCAGTAAGAAGCGGCCATTTTGGGGAAAAAGTAACTTGGCTTCAATTCTGATATTTTATTTGCAATGAAAAATGCAGTTTACTTGCGGTATAACCTGTATTGTTTGAAGAACATTGTGAAAGAAATAGCAATTACTATCAATGGGATGGCATAGTCCGTAGGCTACAACGGAATTTAATTATACTGTAAAATGTTATAAAAATGATGATGCCTTCTTCACCCCTATAGATCTGAAGTGAGTTATGGGCTCCACTGTGATTCAGTTTATGACAATGTGGGCAGTTTTTCTTTAAATGTTTAATAACTATTCATTATTTTAAACAATAATGGCATTTTGACCCTGTTGGAATTGTCCTTTTCTGCAGGGTCATCCCCAAACATTTTGCCTTCACTCCTCCATTTCTGCATAATTTGTTTTGTTGGCCTAAGGACTCTGTGCACTTTACCAATGCTAACAAGTGCTTGTGCCGTATCCTTAAAACATTTTGCATTGGCTTACACCCAAATGTCATATTCAATTTACTTGTAAATCCCTAATAAAGTGGCACTACCTGTTCCCACTTGCTACTACTACTTGCCGGCCTGTAGCACCCCTAGGGTAGGCCCTGGACAGCCCAGAGGGCAGGGTGCAATGTATTCAAAAAGTTGTACATGTAGCTTTAAGTTGTAGATGTTCCAGTAGTGAAAAACTCTTACATTTGTTTTTCACTACTGTAAGGCCTACATCTCCCTTAGAATAACACTGGAATTTCCTTATTAAATTTTATAGGTGTAATTTCCAAACGGGAAGAGATAACCAGATCATGTTTGGTGTCTTTGGAATTGAGGTGAAAAGCCCTATTTAGTGGTTAGTTGGGGTTTTGATCACAATTTCTAAAAAATGGCACTCAGAAAGATGGCATTTTTCTGCGCTTAGCCCTTTTTTGCCTATAGCCTATCCTGTAACACATTAGTAGGCGTAACTGACCATTAGAGTTTGTGAATTCCTCCCATAGAGACATACTATAGAGGGATTAGGTGTGTCTGTGTGGGCCAGCTGCTGGTCATATGGGGGTGGCAGACCTGAATGCTGCCTCACTTATACCTGAATAGCCTGTGCTCTGCCTTCACACAAAGGGCCCAATGACCCTGCATTGTCACCTCAGCTGTTAACATTGCAGGGGAGGCAGGAAATTCCATGCACTTCAAAGCCCCTGTCTAGAAGCTTCTTCCACCTTCCAGAACCAGGGCACCAGGGTACGAAACAAAGACCTCAGATACAAACTCTTTAGTAGACTTCTGGACCTGTGGATACTCTGCCAGGAAGAAGGACTGCTGTGCTGCTACAAAGACAGCCGCTCCTCTGGACTGCTGCCCTGCTGTGCTGACCTGATACCCTCATGCCTGGAGGCAAAGAACTGGACCTGCAACTTCATCTCAAACCCAGGACCCCAGACTCCAAGGGCTAGTCTGCTGGCCTCCTGATCTGAGCCTGAAATACATAAAAGACTCCTCAACCAGCTCCTGGACACAGCTGCATTGAGCCTCTCAGGTCCTGAACCCTTGGTGTGGCTCACAGGCTCTGGAAATCAAGCTTTAGGTCTCCTCATAACCGCGGCGCAAATTAGATCATTTGAATGGAAACCGTGCCGCTCACACCAAAATACAGCGCAAGTCTCTCCCAGTCCATCTCTCCGCACAGGTCCAATCCGATCGCTCACCAAGGACCTCCAATGCAAAGCACTTACCATCTGTCCTTGACGCCTGGCCTGCTCTTCACGCCACACTGACCACCACCACGATGCTCTACTTGCTCCCCACGACCCTCTCCAATGAGAACCGGAATGTTGGCACAAAACCTGGGAAGGCAAAACTTCAGTTAAACTAATTTGGAACTGTATCCGAGCCGCGCTCCATCACAGTTAGCCTGAACCTTTGACTTTGACCCAATGCAGCGCGACTAGATTGATGCTTTATGCTTTCAGGTGCTATTTTACAGTTTTGTTGTTTTGGTTTATTCGACAATTATATCCATCAACTAAACAGCATTTGTGAAGTGCAGCACTGTCAGGGTATCTGGGTGCTGACTTTCCATCGAAGAGCCAGGTCTTGAGTCTCTGTCTTAAGTTTGCCAGCGAGGGGGCTGAATGGAGCTGGAAGAGAAGGCGATTCCAGTCTTGGGAGGATGAAGGAGAAGGAGAGGCCATTGATGCGACTGCAACAGATGTGGCGGGTGTGTGCTAGGGTAAGTGAAGAGGATCACACAGAGGAAGGTTTGTGGAAGTTCAGTAGATTTGCGATGTAGGCAGGTCCTAGTTCATGGAGGGCTTTGTAGGCATGCATGAGGATCTTGAACTGGTATCTGGATGGGGAGCCAGTGGAGGTCTCTTAGGTGGGGGATGACGTGGGTTCGTTTGGGGAAGTCCAGGGTGAGTCTGGATGAAGTGTTCTGTTTGGTCTGGAGTGTTCTGAGAAGCTGGGTGGAGATGACGGCATAGAGGGCATTGCTGTAGTCGAGGCATCTGGTAACGAGAGCTCGAATGATGGTCTTTCTGGTGTTGGTTGGGATCCATCTGAAGGTTTTGCTGAGCATTCAAATTGTGTGGAAGCAGGAGGAGGCAACTGCTTTGACTTGTCGTTTCATGGTCAGTTTGCTGTTGAGGATGATGCCGAGGTTGCGTGCATGGCCAGTCAGTGGGTGGGGGTCCGAGTTCTGCAGACCTCCAGCAGTTGTCCCATGTGGAGGTGTTCTTTCCGAAGATCAGTACTTCGGGTGTGTCAGAATTGAGTGTGAAGCAGCTGGCCCTTATCCATTTGGCTACGCTGGCCATGACATCACAGAAGTTGGATTTGGTGTTGGAGGGGTCCCCGTGAGTGAGAAGATCAGTTGAGTGTTTTCTGCGTAGGAGATTATGTTGAGTACAAGGGATCTGACGACGTCTGTGAGGGGGTCATGTAAATGTTGAAAGGATGGGGCTGAGGGATGGTCATTGTGTTAGGCCGCACATGATGTCTTTGGGTATGGAGTTGAAGGGAGGCAGTCAGATGCACAGTGTGCGTCCTGTGATGAAGGAGGTGATCCACTTGAGGGCATCTTGCTGTATGTCTATGTTGTAGAGACTCTTGATGAGGATTTTGTGGGAGATGGTGGTGAATGCCGTGAAAAGGTTGGAGGAGGATCAGAGCAACAGTGTGTCCAGGGTCGAGAAATGTTCTGATGTCGTCTGTGGTGGCGATCAGTGCGGTCTCAGTGCTGTGGTTGGTATGGAATCTTGATTGTAATGCATTCAGTAGGTTGTTTTGTTCCAGGAATTCGGTGAGCGTCTGGTTGTTGTCTTTCTTGAGTACTTTGGCCTGGAAGGGGAGCAGGGAGATCGGACTGTAATTTTTTAGATCACTGGGGTATGATATCTGGTTGTTTCCATCTATCTGGGAAGGTTGCTGTTGAGTTGGAGGTGTTGAGGATGCTGGTGAGTTGCATGCTGTTAGAAATGGGGGTCTCTAGTTGGCAGAGGTAGGTACCTTTGTCCAAATAGGGGCCCTTGCTGCTAGTCAGGGTTAGGGGGATACACTTCCAAAATAACCACCTGCTCACTCCCTTGGTAGCTTGGCATGAGCAGACTTATCTCAGAGGTGGTGTGTAAAGCATTTGTGAACACATACAGTAATACAGTGAAACACTACAAATGGACACCACACGAGTTTAGAAAAATAAATAATCTTTATCTAAACCAAAACAAGACCAAACAACAAAAATCCACAATACAGTAATAAAATTATGACTTTAAGATGGTAGAAAGAGTTCAGTTCAAAGCAAATTGCAGATGCAACACTTTTCTCACAAATTACCTGGGATGCGTCACGCAAACAAAACAGGCTGCAGGGAAGGTAATGCATTGGTTCCTTACACTCAGGGAAGGTGATGCGTCTGTTCCTTGCTTCGGGGGAGGTGATGCGTCGGTTCCTTACCAAAGAGGAGGTGATGCATCGGTTACTTACTGCGTGGGAGGGGATGCGTTGGTTTCTTACTGCGTCCCCCAACGATGCGACAAACTTGGCCCCTCGATGCGATGATCCGGGACGATGCGTGAACCTGTGCAGCTGCACAGCATGCCTTGCATCGAACTCGGTGCGATGATCTCAGACTTCGGAAATCGGTGCACTCGATGCTGTGTGCGGCGATTTCTCGACCCGGGGCAGGCGCTGCGAAGGTTTCATGGCTGATGCGTTGGAAATAAGTGTGGATGCATCTCTGTTCTTTGAAGTTGCGTGGTTTTTCCAGCTCTCAGTGGAAAACAGTCTCTAGAGGTCAAAAACAGCATCAGGCACCTCTTTGCAGGTTAGAACTCCAGCAAGGAAATCCAGGGGAGCTGGTGGTGAAGTCTTTGTGTCCCTGAGACTTCAGAACAGGAGGCAAGCTCAGTTTCAAGCCCTTGGAGATCTTCTTTCAAGCAGGTGACAAAGCAAACAGCAAAGTCTTTTTCTCCGTTCCTTGGCAGCAAGCAGCCACTGCTGGCCAACCGCACAAGTTCAGTATTCTTCCTCAGCTTCTCCGGCTCTTCTCCTTGGCAAAGGTTCCTCTTGATTCCCAGAAATGATCTCAAAGTCTGGGGTCTGGGCCCCTCTTTTTATACACAAAAATCCTTAGTTCTCTGAAGGCAGAGAGTGTCTATACCCAGCCAAAACTAATTCTGTCCTCACTGGTTGCAGCTTCCTGGCAGGAGGTGGAGACAACATTGTTGAAGGCAGACCAGACCCATTCAGGTGAAATGAAATCTCCTCCCCCACTCTAAATGCAGCCCAGGTCTATTCATCCCAGCCCTGACTCATCAGACTTCTGGAGCCACTGCCCCTCTCCAGCCCCTGTCATCCAAAGGCCAGACATGTAATATACAGACCTACCAGAGGCATACTGGATGGTTATGCAAGAAAATACCTACTTTCCTAAAGTGATATTTTCAAATACAGAACGTAAAAATCACCCTCACTAAAAGATGTATTTTAGCATTCTTGAGTTCAGGCATACTAAACTTAATTTTTCTACCTTGTTTCCAGGGCCAGTTATCTTTATAAGATGTTATAAACAAACTTCCCATTCTGTCCTATGGGAACAGGTAGCCATGCAATAGTGAAAAACAAAATTGGCAGTATTTCACTATCAGGCCATGCCACACACATCAGGACATGTCCTACCATTCACACACAATGCACCCTGCCCACAGGGGTACCTTGGGCCTACCTTAGGAGTGACTAATATGTAGAAAAGGGAAGGTTTAGGGACTGGAAGGTGTGTGCACTTGCCAAGTTGACATGGCAGTCCCAGACTGCACACAGGCTCTGCAATGGCAGGCCAGAGTTACATTTTACAGGCTGCTTCTGTGGGTGGCACAATCAGTGCTGCAGCCCACAAGCAGCATTGGATTTACAGGCCCTGGGCACACACAGTGCACTATACTAGGGTCTGACAAGTAATTCAGATATGTCAATCATGGAATGACTCATCCATATTTTACACAGGGAGCACTTGCACTTTGGCACTGAACAGCAGTGACAAAATGCCCGAAGCATCTTGACCAGCAAAATGGAGTCCAACACACAGCAAAAATACAGGAGGCAAAGCAAAAAATGCAGGGGAGATCCATGCCAATGGTGCCAGGTATAACACATGCTGACTGGGTTAATTGCAAGGTTGTAGAGGTGATGGTGGCAGGGGTCAGTGGGAGCCTTGGAGTGGATGGAAGACATGATGGCGGAGGTGATCAGGGCTGTGAGCGGAGACCAGGTGATAATGAAGAAGGAGAATCTTTTTTGTTGAATAATAAAAATCATTACAATCAAGGAATATATAAAATACAATAATGTGTAAAAAAAAAAAAAAATATATATATATATATATATATATATATATATATATATATATATGCCACAGAGATCGTCTCACAGCTTGCACGTAATCCTCGCACATGAGACGAACACGGACCCAGTAGTGAGTGCAAATTTTCTTTATTCAGTCCAACACAATCGCACCACCGCCATGGCGCGTTTCGGCCTACTGGAGGCCTTGATCACATAAATAAATACTCGAACAATTATGTTTTCTTCGGTCAGTAAATGCAAGACAATGCATTGCTGATTTTATGATAGTTTTGAGGATAACATAGATGTCCTGGCTGTCCATCTCCAAAGTTACTTTTCATTCGGCAATTTATATTTCAATTTATTTATCTTTCTATATTTAAAAAACGCTTCTTTATATGTTAATAAAATCTTCCATAAAACTACCAATGCTACATTACTTTTTACATTCCTGAGTTAAAGTGCCATACGTAATTTGCCATTATACATCACATTCAAAAAGTGCCATTCTTACTTAAAACAACGTTCTATTTTGCTATTTAAAAGAACAAACAATATTTAATGTTTCTCCTGCGTCAACATAAGTCTATTGAGTAGTTGATATTACAGATTACTACAATCAAATAAAAACCATATAAAATGTTCGTTCCTAAGCCATACTATGCATCTTCAAAATCAGTTTTTAATTTTTTTTAAATGGAATTACAATTAACGGTCAGTGGGTTCAGGTCTCACAGCACCATTTAAAAGATGGAATATCAACAAAACAGATTACTAGTCATTATAAGCTACCCTTAATATCAGGGGGGCACTCAGAAATTATCTTTTTTTCTACTATGACAATGATCTTTACAAACCGTGTTAAACCAACACATTTCCCAGAAAGGCAAGTCATAGTTGCTTAGCGACATGTTCTCACCCCATTTTCTTTAAGGATTGACTTTAACAGGGCTTTCCTCTCATGTAGCTTTCGAGGACAAATGGAAACAATATGCAATAATGATGCCGCATATACTACAACTATTTGATGGCCAGGTTTGCACCCATGAAGGAATTCCGTCCTTTTTGGGATATCACTCAAATCGTAGCAACAAGAATTTATCTCTTACAAAAGGTTTTAAATGGGAAAGAAGATATGGTTTTGGCTCCAATTTGATAAATGAATTAATGACTGACCAGGCATGCTTTTTTTTTGCAAACTCCTCCTTATCCAATATAATCTATAAGAAGTTGGCCGATTGATTTAATGTCTGTCTGAATGCAGCTTTGGTTCTAGCTATAAGCTCAAAGGGCTGAGACTTAAAATATTTTAGGCTCCCAGTTAAATAAAATCTCAAACCTCTTGCATACTCATGCTTCATTATTTCCTGCCAGCAATGATTTGCAAGGGTGCTGGGGTCTGAGGAAAAAAGCCAGTATAAACATTTTAAAAAGCAGATTGTCTTATTAAGGTTTGTCTTTTCAAGCCAAATTCCAATCTGACTTTGGCGTGCCTGACATTCCTTGGAACCCTGTGGACCAATTTAAAAACTTTTATTTGGGAACTATCAACAATTTTCAAGTCTTTACCTCAAAAAATTACTGACCCATAACCCAAGTAGGGAATCAGCTTTGATTTCATTACTTTGAGTAAATGCTCATGGTTCGGACATACCAACGTATCTTTCAAATTTCTAAAAGCAAAAGACAGTGCGGTAGCTTTCGCTTTTAAATTGATAAAGTGCTGTTTGAAAGATAGACTGTCATCAAATGAGATACCTAGATACTTATAAAATTTTACTGTTTCAATCTTTAACCCGTTAATATTCCATACTCTCATATCTGATTTAGTCAAACCTATCATCCTTTTTTTCGGCTTTTCAGTGTTCATTTGTTAACCATTAGCAAGAATGTCTTTATTAAATTATTCTATCAGTCTTCGTAGTCCTATAGCAGTATGACTTAGCAATATAGTGTCATCTGCATACTGTAAGTATTTTATATTTTGTCCTGCAAAGTTAGGTGAGTGAGCATTAATATTTTTAAAATAAGATGGGAAATAGGCCATAAAAAGTTTAAAAAGACATGGAGCTAAGACACATCCTTGTTTGAGACCACCATGTGTTTCAAGTCGGCGAGTAGTAGAACTGCCGTCCCCCACTTTAACCTGGACCCACGTATTAGACTATAGTAATATAATCATATCTAACAATTGGTTCGGAATACCCCATGCAGATAACTTTGCCCAAAGTAAATTACGGGGAACAGAGTCAGAGGCGGCCTTAAGGTCTACAAAACAGATGTATAACTTTTGCCTTTTATGCTTTGCTCTTTCTGTCAATAAGGTCATTGATCAAGTTTGTGATCATTGACTGGCCCCAGGGAAAGCCATTTTTGAATATTGGTATAATATCTTCTTTTGCATTCCATTCTTCCAAGTCCTTATGCAGACAAGTAGCAAAGATTTTTTCCTCAACATCTGTTAAGGCAATCAGCCGGTAATTGGCCGGATTGTCTAATGGGCCACTTATAGATTGGCTGGATTACACTTCCCTGCCATGATTCTGAAACCATTTTAGATTTCACAACACTATTAAGCAAGGGAGTCAACATTTCTGACCAAAGATCTATGTTAGCCTTAAAAACAGAGTTTGAGATCCCATTAGGGCCTGGCACTCCATTTGATCTAATCCTGCTTATTGCCATTTTAACTTGTTCTTCTTGCCATAACTCCGTTGCTGATGAATTGACTTCATTATGATAGTATTAATTTCCCTTTTTCCCGCTACTGATGATATTCAGTGGACTTAACATGTACTGATCAATGTTATTGTCTAAAACAGTGACTGTGGCGTCCCCATATACGTTTTTGATGAAGGATGCCCAGCATGATTCAGGGATGTTGGCGCTGTTGGCTCTTCTCCTGCCATATTCAAGGTTTTTAATTAAACCCAAAAAGCTTTAGCAAAGTGTAACTTTGTTCATGTTTCTTCATAGTATGTATGTTTTGCATTCCATATTTCATTCTTATATATTCTTCACAAGCGTTTTAGTGAGCTCAGTTTTGAAAATTTGAAAGCACTGTTCGGTTGTTTAAAGATGGACCCTGTTGCTTTTTTTAAGTTCCCTTTCTTTGTTGGTATAATCTAGTTGAGTACCACACAGATCTTTTTAGCTTTGTTGTATATCCCTTTGTTGTTGGTTTGGCCCAGAAGTGATCTAACAAGGACACACAGAGTCGGGCCAGATTTCAACCACTGATTTCCCTTGTCTGCTCTCAGTTAGTGTGGATTCTATTGCAGGTTCTATGAATGCCCATATCTCCGTTTGATTTGTTGAGTCCCACACGAACCTTTTCATATTGTAAACTGTTAATCCAGTTCCCAGAGACCTTGACTCTGGCAGAGGATCAACTGTTAACAACAATGTCATTGTTTGAGGATTATGATCACTTTCTACTCTGGGGGTCACGTGGTACTCAGAAAGAGACGATCCAAGATCCTTTGAAATAATGGCATAGTCAATAATAGGATGTTGCTGTGAGTTTTTAAATGTGGGAGCGCTCTCAGTATTATTTTGGTTTACTTCCTGTAATAGCATAAGATCATATTTAATTAGCTGAGAGCAACACATCTGTATTAAGGCTCTACTTGGTTTGTCAGCTCGGTTTTTAGAAAGCTAATGCATATTAAAGTCTCCTGAATTAATTAACATAGTGGCTGGGAATTGATAATTCAGGAATTCAACTATTTTCCAAAGCACAGTAAGTTGAGATATCTTGACTGTTCTCTTTGTGCTTAAATACACATTTAAGAATATTACTGTTTAAAAAAAATCTATTTTGATACATAAAAGCCATGTTAATTGAAGATCAATTTCATAGTGCTTTATATTCCGGTCCAACAATGCATAGGTAGATAGCCCAAATCTTGCACAACCATAGGCAGACAAACGAGATGCAGAGTTTGCATTCTCTTGATATCCGATTATCGGTTCTTTATACATATTCCAGGTTTCCATTAGCACTTCAAAATTCTGTATAGAAGTTACTGCATCTTGATCTTCTAGCAATCTTATCTAGCCAAGAACATTCCATGAGCAAATATTAATGGATTTTTTTGTATTAGTCGAACAGTTTAAACATCACTCGTGCACTCCAGCTTTTTCTTTAGTAAGAAGTTTCGGAAGCCAAGCCCAGTCATCTCTAAAAACTGGATTTTTCTTTAATTTCTCACAAACTCGTAAGCCCGAGATACAACTTGTAACTTTGATCCCAGGTGACAGTACAGGGTTAAATAATGAACCTATTGCATCTTTTAGAACCTTAATGTGACCTCTGCGTGCTTCACTTGTCATGGGGTTTAGTGGAACAGGTCTCTTTGACACATGCTTCGGAATTAGGAAAGTTGGGTATTGGTTGTCATTACATTTCCTTAGTTCAATACCCCATTTCACAAAATGTGGACCATTTTCTAGGATTTTATTAACGATCTCTTCACAATGCCAAGTAGTACAAGACACCTCTTGAGTGGGATTAGTTGGATCTTGTTAAATTAAACCGAGTCTAGATCATCCGATGTTAGATCATTAAGCTCTGGGATTGAATTTAATAGTTTTAAAATATTACTATGATTTAAGATACCGTGAGCACCCCTTGAAACATACCGTGGAATGAATATTAATTTCGTAGAGGAAGTGAAACTGTTATCACCCATTGACATTGCATTTTCTTATGTGACCACAATTCATAGATAATAACAGTGAGCCTTGAATCTTCCTACCTCCTGATCTGACATCTTCTGTAGCAATTGGATCTATGCTTTTCCCAGATCGTGAAATTGCTGGAGACTTTCTATTAATTGGATTGTTTTACGGTAAAACTGTATTAATGGATCGCCTTCCCCTTTCCGTATCTTGCACTGAAAACTGCAGGTCTAGGATTCCTAGTGGGAGCCGTTGTTCAAGACCTTGTCCGAGCGCTGGGGAGTTTGATGCATCTATTAGGTGTGATATTATTGGCTTATTGAAACCATCATCAGAAGAAAGTGACACCTCAGGTCTGCTTTGGCTTGAAAAGAACCCATCTTTCACTTCACACTAGTGTAATTCCGACAATTTGAAAATTGGATAGATTGCTTTTGGCTTATGGAATGAACTTATATTCGTTGTTTTATTTATTTTCTTTATTTTGTTTTGGGCTTTTCTCAACCTTTTCCTTGCTCTTTTAGCTAGCCCATCTTGTGTAGGTTTAAAAGAAAAGTCTGTAATATTGGTAACTTAGGTATCTCCGACTTCTTGTGCTGGTGATGACCTTATGGGTTCATTACATTCAGTCAAATCATAAGGCTACTTAATATTCTTTCTTCCCTTACTGATTGTTTTCGCCTTTTTCCCCCTTCCTTATAGATGCTATTATGTTTTGATGGTGGTCTTTATGCCTGAGGGAACCTTTTTTATTATTTGTTGACTTTTTCCAATCCTGTTTTTATCCAATGTTTTTATAAGTTGGCAAGATGTTGGCACTATTAGTGCTTTGGTATCAAGGCACTGGTGTGCTCATACTCCGTTGTGCCAACTCGCTCCTTTATATTCCATATCAACATTGACTTGACCTCCGACACCACAGAGCCGACTATGTTTGGTAGCTCTGAGATTTTATCTAACATGTGGGCACAAGTAGAAGTGATCAATTGATTTTCTCTATCAGATTGTGCCTTTACTACCAAATTTGATAAATGAAGTAATTTAGAGTCGATTCTGGCAACATAGAGGGCTAATGTGTTTAATAAATTCACCTGGATGTTCAATTTAGCTGAGTGAAAATTAAGAGCATTCATTATAGTGCCCATGGTATTAAGCAGACTATCCCTTAATCCCATTTCAGGCTCTTTTGGACCGTCTGGTACACGTGCTCCTACCAAGAAATGTTCATCATATTTAGCTAATAATGACAGGTCTGCTGAATTGAGGGGATTGGTCATAGAGCTCTACCTTAATTTGCTTATAATAAGCACACTCTCAGTATCAATTATCTCCGGAATCAAAGTTGGTTTAAGATCATGTGTAATAATTCCTGTTTCCGATGTTGGACTGAATGGATCCATTTCAATTTTGTTCTTGTGATCCTTAGGGCTTGAGAAAAGTATCAAATTTTGTCAACCTCAGACTTTATTTAAATTGGACAAGGTGAGAATGGGCAGTCGAGTAGGAGAGGACAAAATACCTCATCACTTGTATTTTGATCAATACCGGATGATAAATTAATCACCGTAATGTTCTGATTTGGACTGATATCCTGTTGCATTCTATAGCTTTTATCAGTGTTGTGATCTGACACTGACCTTTTCTCCAGTCCAATACATGGAAGGACGATTTTGTTCCATTCACATGAGCACTACATACACTTCTTTGCTGAAGCACTCCTGTTGGAGTACTAGGGGCATGAACATGCACTTTTACCAAAAGTGGGCAGGGGCCCATCTCCAGAATTGAGACCACATTGTCAACATTAGATAAATTGCAAGGGCTCTTATCAGCTGTTAAAGGGTTATTTACCACTTCTTCGGTCCCTAGAAGAAAAGCATCTTTGATTTTGTTGCACCCGGCTTTTTAGAATTTATATCTCGTGTTGTTTTAACTTTGCGCAAAGTTGTTTGCACACCAGGATCTGTATTGCCTTCCCTGGAGCCTTCACTAGTTCTTTCAAGAGTTTTGAAATATCCTGTGATAGTTGGCTGGCAAGCCATGTTATGAATTTTTGGATATTGAGCCGCAGAGGTATTTTCGGGAGATGTCATCGATAATGTTGTTAAGTTGGCTGTTTCTCCTTTTGGTGTGCTTAGCCTACTACTCAGTGTTCTGGCCCCGTTCTTGCCCAATTGCTTCCACTGCTGCTTTAATTGTGGTTGGAGCAATGTCCCACAAAAACGGCCTGATCTCATAGCTATTTTTGCTCAAAGGGATAGAGGTTTTGGGAGTCATTCTAACCAAGCTAATACTCCTCTCCCTCCTCCTCCACACCTCCTCCTCACCTTCAGTATGCCGCTTTCAATCGGCTGCCAGTCCGCTATACTAGTCCTTGATCACACTCACATGTTTGTATTCCCTGGGGCAATACAGGTGCAGATTGCAGTCTTGGGGCGAGCAGACGGCCTATCACACTGTCAGCCCTCTGTAAATCATGCTACCCCCGAACCGCAAACCAAACCCGGTCTTCACTACACCAGGGCACCTCCGTAAATAGGGGTGCTGAAGTTAGTTAATTGTTTAGTTGGTTAAATGAATTAGCAGCAACAGAAACGGTCTCGTCCTCATCCACAAGCTTCTCAGGGCAATAGGATGCTGTAGATGCCAAAGTACCTACAGGGGACATAAGGATTTATGGACTGCTCCCCTTCCTCCAACCGTTTGAGGCCGCCACTTTGTGTCCCTGTGGCACCTCTGACCACCCAACTCCATCCACTAGATGGCCGCAAACGGCACCGACCTGGTCGTGCCCTCACCGCAGCCCATCTGCAGCCCACAGTCTGAAGCTCCCCACTACTGGCAACCACACTTGCCAGGGTAGCCGTTGATTTGCCATTGATTTGCAGATGATTGGGGGTAGTAGCGGAAGAGGTAGCAGATGGCCGGCACCACCATCGCCGCCGCTGTGCACAGTCCTCAAAGTCCTGGCAGATGGAAGATGCGAGGGCTGGGAGAATGGATAGCGGGGTAAGAGAAAACAACCAAGCTCGCTGCTCTCTGCTCGCAGCTCTCCACAGCCTCCGCCCTTCACGTTACATTACGTCCTCATGTCTGATTACTGATGCAGTAATCTGCATGCATTCCAGGTGGTAATGGTTTGGCTGGTGTTTGCTGTCTTTTGCTGTCTGTTTAAGGTCATTGGGGTTGAGGGTGGTGGGTTGGAGGTTGAAATTGTTGTAGATGTTGTTGATCTTGGTGTGGAAGTAGTCTGAGATGGCGTTGCAGAGTTCTTGGGAGCG
Organism: Triturus cristatus; assembly: GCF_964204655.1. Classification (NCBI taxonomy): domain Eukaryota; kingdom Metazoa; phylum Chordata; class Amphibia; order Caudata; family Salamandridae; genus Triturus; species Triturus cristatus. Next base: position 595,149,906 of record NC_140593.1, read on the forward strand.
GTGGATGGAATTCTCTGTGACTGTCGGTTTAGAGAATTCTTTGACTATTTTGAAGAGTTCCTTTGTGTGGTTGGTTGCAGAGTCGATGCGGGAGGAGATGACTGCTTTCTTGGCTTCTTCGATGCACCAGTGATAGTTGCTGAGGGCTGCTTTGTAAGCGGCTCTGCCGGCGGGGTTGGTGCATTTGATGGTTTCCTTAAAGATGATCGTGACCCTCGGCCAAGTTTGTTGGCGCGGTCTCGGTTTATCATCTTGTGGCCTTCGGGAATGGCAGTGGTGAGGTTAGGGTTCAAGGAGAGGCTGAGCCACATTTCGGTGAGGAAGGCAATGTCCGTGGGGACCATGGTAATGGTGTCCCAGATTATTGTGGCATATTTACAGAGTGAGCAGGCATTGAGCAGGATACAGTGGAGTGGTTGTGGGGTGTTCTTGGTCTTGTGGGCAGGAGGGGTGCTGGATCTTTCGTAAGTTGTGTTGCCAGAGAAATGGCAGTGTTGGCAGGTGAAGGGTCCTTTGGTGGATCATGGGGAGAAGACACAGCTGTTGTATCAGCGTGCGGGGGCCAGGTTCAGGAGTTCCTTGGTCGTGTACCACCAGATGGTGGGAGGGCCAGGGGTCCTGGCACTGGGCATTGTCCAACTGATGGTGTATTGACAGTGCGCTGTTGCACATGCCCACTGTGTGGCCGTGCAGCGGCCTCCATTGGTGGTCTTGGTCATTTGTCCAGGTGGACCAGAGTGCAGGGTAAGGACCCAGAGCAGGAAGTGAAGGGACAGCAGGTAGCGCAGGGACAGCAGGCACAGCAAAGGCAGGGACAGCAGGCAGAGCAGGGGTAGGGACAGCAGGCAGTGCAGGGACAACAGGCAGCACAGTGCAGAAGCAGCAGGCAGTGCGGGGGAAGGGAGAGAAGGCAGCACAGGGGCAGCAGGCAGTGCAGGAGCAGCAGGGAGTGCAGGGATAGCAGAGAGCACAGGGGCCAGGACAGGAGGAAGCACCGGGATAAAGACAGCAGGAAGTGCAGGGGCAGCAGGTACCATACCATAAGCTGGGGGTCAGGTAAAAGAGGTGTGGCCAAGCCCAGCGCCCTCTGTGCTCTTGGGAGAGCGGATGAGCCCGCCCTTGGGGAGGCGGCATGGGGATTTAAGGTGCTTGGGCAGGAGAAAGGGGGGCAAGAAGCTCCAATCATGTCCCAACAGCAGAGGCTTCTAGGAAGCGTAGGCTGGTGGGAAGGATCTGGAGGAGTCCTGCGATGCAGTAGGTGGCACAGGGATTTAAGGAGTCTTGGCAGGAGAAACAGGTTAAAGAAGCTCCAATCATGTCCCAGCAGTGGAGGCTTCTAGGATGGGGAGGCAGGCAGGAGGGATCTGGAGGAGTCCCACGATGCGGGAGGCAGTGTGGGGAGTTTAGGTGCCTGAGCAGGAGAAACAGGAAAAGAGGCTCCAATCACATCCCAGCAGCGGAGGCTGCTGGAAAGTGTAGGCAGGTGGGAGGGTTCTGGAGGATGTAGGATGTTAATTATGTGCACTGCAACATCGATGCAATTTCATGGTTTCTAGATTAAAAGTCTGTCCAGTTAGTGGGGATTCACTCGACTTCGTCAACTTCCACATATGGCATGTTATGATGTGTAGATGCCCTTTATGTTAACAATAATGTCATTGTTTGAGGATTATGATCACTTTCTACTCTGGGGGTCACGTGGTACTCAGAAAGAGACGATCCAAGATCCTTTGAAATAATGGCATAGTCAATAATAGGATGTTGCTGTGAGTTTTTAAATGTGGGAGCGCTCTCAGTATTATTTTGGTTTACTTCCTGTAATAGCATAAGATCATATTTAATTAGCTGAGAGCAACACATCTGTATTAAGGCTCTACTTGGTTTGTCAGCTCGGTTTTTAGAAAGCTAATGCATATTAAAGTCTCCTGAATTAATTAACATAGTGGCTGGGAATTGATAATTCAGGAATTCAACTATTTTCCAAAGCACAGTAAGTTGAGATATCTTGACTGTTCTCTTTGTGCTTAAATACACATTTAAGAATATTACTGTTTAAAAAAAATCTATTTTGATACATAAAAGCCATGTTAATTGAAGATCAATTTCATAGTGCTTTATATTCCGGTCCAACAATGCATAGGTAGATAGCCCAAATCTTGCACAACCATAGGCAGACGAACGAGATGCAGAGTTTGCATTCTCTTGATATCCGATTATCGGTTCTTTATACATATTCCAGGTTTCCATTAGCACTTCAAAATTCTGTATAGAAGTTACTGCATCTTGATCTTCTAGCAATCTTATCTAGCCAAGAACATTCCATGAGCAAATATTAATGGATTTTTTTGTATTAGTCGAACAGTTTAAACATCACTCGTGCACTCCAGCTTTTTCTTTAGTAAGAAGTTTCGGAAGCCAAGCCCAGTCATCTCTAAAAACTGGATTTTTCTTTAATTTCTCACAAACTCGTAAGCCCGAGATACAACTTGTAACTTTGATCCCAGGTGACAGTACAGGGTTAAATAATGAACCTATTGCATCTTTTAGAACCTTAATGTGACCTCTGCGTGCTTCACTTGTCATGGGGTTTAGTGGAACAGGTCTCTTTGACACATGCTTCGGAATTAGGAAAGTTGGGTATTGGTTGTCATTACATTTCCTTAGTTCAATACCCCATTTCACAAAATGTGGACCATTTTCTAGGATTTTATTAACGATCTCTTCACAATGCCAAGTAGTACAAGACACCTCTTGAGTGGGATTAGTTGGATCTTGTTAAATTAAACCGAGTCTAGATCATCCGATGTTAGATCATTAAGCTCTGGGATTGAATTTAATAGTTTTAAAATATTACTATGATTTAAGATACCGTGAGCACCCCTTGAAACATACCGTGGAATGAATATTAATTTCGTAGAGGAAGTGAAACTGTTATCACCCATTGACATTGCATTTTCTTATGTGACCACAATTCATAGATAATAACAGTGAGCCTTGAATCTTCCTACCTCCTGATCTGACATCTTCTGTAGCAATTGGATCTATGCTTTTCCCAGATCGTGAAATTGCTGGAGACTTTCTATTAATTGGATTGTTTTACGGTAAAACTGTATTTATGGATCGCCTTCCCCTTTCCGTATCTTGCACTGAAAACTGCAGGTCTAGGATTCCTAGTGGGAGCCGTTGTTCAAGACCTTGTCCGAGCGCTGGGGAGTTTGATGCATCTATTAGGTGTGATATTATTGGCTTATTGAAACCATCATCAGAAGAAAGTGACACCTCAGGTCTGCTTTGGCTTGAAAAGAACCCATCTTTCACTTCACACTAGTGTAATTCCGACAATTTGAAAATTGGATAGATTGCTTTTGGCTTATGGAATGAACTTATATTCGTTGGTGTGGAAGTAGTCTGAGATGGCGTTGCAGAGTTCTTGGGAGCGGTGGATGGAATTCTCTGTGACTGTCGGTTTAGAGAATTCTTTGACTATTTTGAAGAGTTCCTTTGTGTGGTTGGTTGCAGAGTCGATGCGGGAGGAGATGACTGCTTTCTTGGCTTCTTCGATGCACCAGTGATAGTTGCTGAGGGCTGCTTTGTAAGCGGCTCTGCCGGCGGGGTTGGTGCATTTGATGGTTTCCTTAAAGATGATCGTGACCCTCGGCCAAGTTTGTTGGCGCGGTCTCGGTTTATCATCTTGTGGCCTTCGGGAATGGCAGTGGTGAGGTTAGGGTTCAAGGAGAGGCTGAGCCACATTTCGGTGAGGAAGGCAATGTCCGTGGGGACCATGGTAATGGTGTCCCAGATTATTGTGGCATATTTACAGAGTGAGCAGGCATTGAGCAGGATACAGTGGAGTGGTTGTGGGGTGTTCTTGGTCTTGTGGGCAGGAGGGGTGCTGGATCTTTCGTAAGTTGTGTTGCCAGAGAAATGGCAGTGTTGGCAGGTGAAGGGTCCTTTGGTGGATCATGGGGAGAAGACACAGCTGTTGTATCAGCGTGCGGGGGCCATGTTCAGGAGTTCCTTGGTCGTGTACCACCAGATGGTGGGAGGGCCAGGGGTCCTGGCACTGGGCATTGTCCAACTGATGGTGTATTGACAGTGCGCTGTTGCACATGCCCACTGTGTGGCCGTGCAGCGGCCTCCATTGGTGGTCTTGGTCATTGGTCCAGGTGGACCAGAGTGCAGGGTAAGGACCCAGAGCAGGAAGTGAAGGGACAGCAGGTAGCGCAGGGACAGCAGGCACAGCAAAGGCAGGGACAGCAGGCAGAGCAGGGGTAGGGACAGCAGGCAGTGCAGGGACAACAGGCAGCACAGTGCAGAAGCAGCAGGCAGTGCGGGGGAAGGGAGAGAAGGCAGCACAGGGGCAGCAGGCAGTGCAGGAGCAGCAGGGAGTGCAGGGATAGCAGAGAGCACAGGGGCCAGGACAGGAGGAAGCACCGGGATAAAGACAGCAGGAAGTGCAGGGGCAGCAGGTACCATACCATAAGCTGGGGGTCAGGTAAAAGAGGTGTGGCCAAGCCCAGCGCCCTCTGTGCTCTTGGGAGAGCGGATGAGCCCGCCCTTGGGGAGGCGGCATGGGGATTTAAGGTGCTTGGGCAGGAGAAAGGGGGGCAAGAAGCTCCAATCATGTCCCAACAGCAGAGGCTTCTAGGAAGTGTAGGCTGGTGGGAAGGATCTGGAGGAGTCCTGCGATGCAGTAGGTGGCACAGGGATTTAAGGAGTCTTGGCAGGAGAAACAGGTTAAAGAAGCTCCAATCATGTCCCAGCAGTGGAGGCTTCTAGGATGGAGAGGCAGGCAGGAGGGATCTGGAGGAGTCCCACGATGCGGGAGGCAGTGTGGGGAGTTTAGGTGCCTGAGCAGGAGAAACAGGAAAAGAGGCTCCAATCACATCCCAGCAGCGGAGGCTGCTGGAAAGTGTAGGCAGGTGGGAGGGTTCTGGAGGATGTAGGATGTTAATTATGTGCACTGCAACATCGATGCAATTTCATGGTTTCTAGATTAAAAGTCTGTCCAGTTAGTGGGGATTCACTCGACTTCGTCAACTTCCACATATGGCATGTTATGATGTGTAGATGCCCTTTATGGGCTGCGGATTGTTAACTATAGCAAATAACAAAAGGTAAATTAAAATCACACAAACATGGATAATATATATCATATATATTGCCAGACTCATATTAATATTAGAATTTGAATCAGTAGGAATAGGTTATCTGCCAGTGTTAAAACATACTGCAATGATGAATTGTGGAGTTTTGTAGTAAAATACGATATTTAGCAGAAGCAGAAACATCTTTCCAAATGTGAGACTAATTTGCAGTACTGTCATAGATTCACTTGTTATCTTCTTTATGTTTGGTTTGTTAGAAGTGCTACTAAAGCAAACCCTCAGAGGGTAAGAAAGATTGGAAATAAAATATTTCTTTTGCTTCTCTTGCTTGCAATCACCTTTTTCTTGTTTATCCATGCCCTGGGTAATATCAAGCAATATATCTTTCAACGCTGTGCACATATTGTTTACACAATTTGTTCTGTAGTCTCCACGATTGGTAATTTTCACCTTGTACGATTATATGTTGATGTACAGAATTGCATCAAGAAAATCTTCTCTGAGAATGTGAGTATCAAAGTTGGTCCACAGGGTCAGCACTTTTCATGGACAGGCAGCCATTCAGGTGGCAGCAGATGTGGATTTCTTCCCAGAGGGTAGGTGTGGCTAAGAGTCATACACTAAGAGGCTACATAACAAGGGATTTAGAATTCTCCTCATCCTACTACACCGCTAGAGCTTAAACCCACCAGAAGATGAAACAACTTTTGATGGAATAGACTACATCTTGGTTTTTGATTCTGTGGTCAGGTTTTGTATAACATTGCTGTGGAACAGGATCCTCTGCCCCTTGGTTCAAGCCTGCCATTTAACAAAGAAACAGTTTTGTCTCAAAATAAAGCATGTTTGTGGAATAGTTTTCCACTGATAATGCACAAGTCAGGATGCCCATTCAGTGCATTTACAAACATTGTGTTGGTGGCAAGAGTTCAGGGTGACATTTTAGAATATCACAACCAAGAACCCACACGACGATCTATCATTTGTGATGCTGGCATGGATTGTGCAACTAGAAGAAACAATCATTCAAAGAGTACTAGGAGGGTGGGTTTAAAAAGCATTTTGGACAGTGGCGAGGAAAGACAAGTCAACTTGATGGTTGAATGACCTCCAGCTGCACCTTGGACAATGATGAAGATGAGCAGTCTGTGGGCCTGGAAAGCATGCAGTCAGGAAATGGCCTGGAGTCTGTGCTAGAGAGCATAGCAGATAAGCAAATTCCTGCAATGCATCATGGCAAGAAGATTGAAGTCACTTAGAAAATTTGATGGAGTCAGAAGTTTGCATGTCAATGTAGCTTTTGATCTTCCATTCACACTTGCATTGACAAATGCCTCACTGAAATTGATGAAATGTCCATCATACTTTTGGAAGGTGGCATGACGTGTATTTCCCTGCACAGTTGAGATAGGACTGTACACTCACATTGTGATACCTCTTGGCAACCCTTTATAAACCCTGAAGCTCATAAGAAGTGACCTGATGATAGACAGTGTTGCACAATGTCCTACAACAACGCACGCAATGTCCCAATGTTAACACCCAGCGGATAGGAACTTTGAGATTTTTTAAACTTTAAGAAAAATTCCACAAACCTCTTAATTCTTGATAAAGATCCAGTTACATTCAAGAAACGTAATCTCTGATTCCTACCCGCTAGATGTGAAACAGCTAAGATTAGTTTGTGTGTAGCAGATGCTTCAAATCATTGCCTTTGGTTCTGGTGACTATTAAGCACTTTGGCACTTTAGGGTTGAGTGCACTGTGAATGGTGGATCAAATGTAACATCAATACTTAAAGAAGGAGGTTATAAGCAATCTAATTCATCCTTGTACATAACAAAGCAGGTGTGTGAACAATCTTCACTGATGATTTAATTAATAATTACAAAGCTCTGGAATGCGCTTTTACTGGTAGGTCATTGAAGACTAGCGCAAGGTTGTTCAGCCATTTACATTATTAATGACACATACCGTAGTGAGATCCAGCTGTCGAAACAGCATTGACATGTTTTGACTGTTCTTTTTTTAACCAGGATTTGTCATCCTATTCGTCAGTCACTGGATGATCAGAGTAGGCTGTTGTTTTGCTGCTTCATGGGAATTGTGCAGTTGTTAACCCGTTCCCCGCTCATGACGGAACCACTCCGTCATGAGCCACGGGCGCCGTGTGCTCATGACGGAGTGGTTCCGTCATGCTGCGGCCGTTGGCGGCCGCTCCTCCCATGCGGCGCTAATTCCCCGCCTGTGCGGGCGATTAGCGCAAGTGGGTGGAGTCATGACGGAACCACTCCGTCATGAGCATAGCTCGCCCGTGACTCATGACGGCGTGGTTCCGTCATGAGCATAGCGGCGCCGCAAACCCCCCAAACCCCCCCAGCGCTGCGGCGGAATTCGCGCCGCAGCGAAGGGGTTAAATATAGGAAGGGGAACATAAGGTGGGCAAGGCTCACATGCACCACTTTGAAGGCTGATGTTGGGAAACAACTGTAAAGGTTCCAGTGAGCTGAAGGTGATATAATACTGTAAAGCCAAACATACCAAACCTAGTCTGAACACGGCTTTTGATGTTGCGAAGAAACAAGTCTCCATGGGATCTCCTTCCTCACAATATTGTGACCTCATCAAAATGTAAACCCAGCTGTAGGCGATGGAGGACTGCAGATTTCGAATCTGCCTATGATATAAAGAATACGATTCCCAGTAAAAGTCAATTACTTGAATGATAACAATATAAAAATAAGTACTAGTCTTAGAACCATAAATCAAAAGAATAGCAACATGATGCAAATTGATGGGGCTTGAATACTAATTTCCATTATTAAAAAGTGATCACAAATCGCATACTGACTTTTTCCTAGTGAAAAACTTTTGCAAACTGATCTTTCTATGAAATAATAGGTTGGTTCACAAAATTCTGAATCGTAGTGGGTCGCAATTCGATCTACCTCATCAATATGCATTAGGTATGTTGCAAAGCGTGATTCACTGTGATTGGATGCCATCATAGGGATGTGGGCGGCTGGGTTAAGCAGACTACAATGTCTCTGATCACATTTTAGTATTCTCTTTCTTAATATGCATCCCGTTCTCCTTACAGAAAACAGGGCTGCATTTAAAAAGAAAAGTTACATTTTTAAATGTTATTGAGAGTTGGCAATGGTCGTCTGGACCACTGCCTAGTCTGAACAAAAAACTTTTTTTTACATTCAGAGAGAGATGGGGTCGTTTTTTGAAAACTCAATGATTTATGACCAAATTGCAGTCACAAGACATTTATACACAGGTAACAAATCGCTATTTGGAAGGGACGCCCCAAACCCCCTTCCAAATATGCATTTCAAACTCATTTTGAGATTTGGTATCATCTTAATGAATACTTAAATGTGTTGAATAGACGTACAAAAGCAATTTTGGGAAAGAAAATTCTGTGCTTTTTTTTTTATAATCATAGGCTTAGCGACCCCAAAATGGTTTTGTACATCAGGACACAAGTCTATAAAGCTGAAGCTTAACTGTATTGAACCCTTCAGAATCTACTTGTAAAAGAACAATAATTATTACCAAAGATCATTAGTGTTAAAATGAAAAAGCATATAGTGGTGTTTTACGTAGCAGCGGCATCACTTTCTAAAGTTTCAGTTTAAATATTGTCTGGAATTCTTCCCCTTAAATCTATTATATGTCTTCTTTTTTTCACATCACTTCCCCATGTGTCCTCCTTTTTATTTTAGACTTCATTTATTTATTAGGTATATTTAACTTCATATCTATACATGACAAACCAAACCACACACCATACAGTTCTACGTAGATGCTCTCTTGTTATATAGTTGCTTAGCATTAGTTATTCATATTATATTTCTCAATGTACATGCTATGCGTTGCTGTTATCTGTGCAGTTCAGATTAACATGACATATACATGCATGCTAGATTTTATTTGTTCTAATTAATGTATAATGTATGTTTTTTTTTGGGGGGGGGAGTTTTATATAGCGTGAACTCGAACCGAAGGTATCAGAGAGCTTTACATGAGTACCAGTTGCTTTTCAGACGGACACATTAATTTTGTTAGGCACTGGGAGATTAAGTGATTTGCCCAGAAACACAGGATGCTGAGTGTCCCTGCAGGGTCCCAACCCTGGTTTCCCAGCTTCAAGGTTGACCGCTTCAGCCGTTAGGCCACATAGGTATTGCCACATTATCTAACATTGAGTTTGATGTTGGTTAGTTATACATAGCTTTCCTGCATTAATTAGCAGACGAGTTTGTAATCTATTTGTTGTTGCTCAGATAGTCTCTTAATGGACCCTATCTAATGCCTTGGTCATTAGTGTAGCAGACTGTGGCATCTTGTGGTCGTGCCTTAACCATGGGAAAGGTTTACCGCATCCAGAACATTGCTACATTGCATTTAGTCAACAGTAGCAGCAAAGTAGCAAGTCTACTTGTTGGGGCTTTAAAACCACGGACATATCCCAGAGGAGTGACCAGAACACAGTGCACTGATGATATTAAGAATCTCAGTCTCCCTTTTCCAGTATGAGTGTAGGTTGGGGCAAATCCAGGCAAAGTGCAGGAATTCTGGTCTTGAAATGTCCCATTTTGGGGCTTTTGTGCGTGTGTAAGCAAGAAAACTTACATATGTCAACTAGTGTGTGGCATAACCTATGTATAAATTTGAAATTTTGAGATGTAATTGCTTATGTCTATGGTTGAAGGACACCAGCGTTGTTGGAGTGTGGAAATATTTGCAGCATTCTTCTGTGATTTCCTCTTATAAGTCTTTCTACCATTTCTCATCTTTCCCATTATTCCTGAGGTCTGCACCATGGCATCCAGCCTGGCTACTCATCTCATTACGTACTGTGTTTCTATGGGTCGACTAAGTGCTTCAAATTCTTCGGGCTCTGCAGACAAATGTTTACATTTGGAATGTATTGCATGCTTCTGCTATATATATCTAGGGATTTATTTGTCTCTCAACGTTTCACTGACCAAGATTTATATATATATATATATCTGTCGGTTCTGTATAAGTATGCCACTGTTTTAATTTTCTGTGCTTTTCAAGCAATTTGATCATTGACTTCAATGCCTATGTAGAGTTATCAAACAATGGGAATTTAGGGCGAGTTTAGCATTTTGGGTCCACAAGCATGTGCCAGTTTAATTCAAATCCAGTTTGTGGAAGTGTTAGAAATGAGGGTCTCTAGTTGGCAATGGTTTGCACCTTTGTTCAAGTACGGACCCTTGCTTTTAGTCAGTGTAAGGGAGTATTGCCCTTAGACAACCCCTGCTCACCCTCTTGGTAGCTTGGTACGAGCAGTCAGGCTTATCTCAGAGGCAACGTGTAAAGCATTTGTGCACACATACACTGACTCAGTGAAAACACTACAAATGGACACCACAGCAGTTTAGAAAAATAGGAAATCTTTATCTAAACCAAACAAGACCAAAACAACAAAACTCCATCATACATATGTCAAGTTATCATAAAAAATAGGTAATTCACCAAAATCAAGCTTGTAGCATCAAATAGCCCCCCCTGGAGTTACAACGACATTGTGACAGATGAAAATCCCAAAGTACTGCACTAACCGCGGTGTGTGCAGCCGGGTACTGAGTCACACGAAGCCGCAAGAACAGTACCTTGGCAAACGATGAAAACAAAGCTGGTGCACGGTGTCGGGGAGGTGATGCATCATTGGCATGGGGTGGCGTTGGTTCTTTATGAACACAGGGGAGGTGAGCCGTCGGTTCCTTACAACCACAAGAGAGGTGAGCTGTCAGTTCCTTACTGCGAGGTCGGGGAGGTGAGGCGTCGGTTCCTTACTGGTGCCGGGGAGGTGACGCTGCGTTGGTGGTGAAGCGCTGGTTCCTTATGATGGTGAGGGATTGATGGATTCGGGAGGTCACCCACATCAGGAATCGGCTCTGCGATGATGAGGCACTGGCATCGGGGAGGTCGGGGTTGCGGTGCAAGCTGGGGCGGTGCATTGTGAGCATCATGATCGGCTCCCTCGGCTCCGGTGCAGACAGCGGACTTGGTGGTGGTGCCAGAGTTTATACGGTGCGACATTGGCAGGCGTTGGCCGTGGTTCAAGTCGGGGCGGTGCACCTTGCATTTCATGAGCGGTGCCCACGGCTTCGTTGCAGGTCACGGTGTCGCTCGCTGGCGGCGGTGTTGCATTTTGCTTTTGTGGCAACTGAAACAACAGTTCCAGGTGCAGGAGTACAAAGGAAGTGGATTCTTTGTATCTCTGAGGCTTCAGAACAGGAGCTCTACATCAAGCCCTTGGGGATCATCTTCAAGCAGGATTCAGTCTTTGTCCTCTCCTTAGCAGAAGCAGCCACTGGAGGCCAAACCAGCAAAGCATCCACACAGCAATGGGGCAGTACTCCTCCTTACAGCTTCTTCAGCTCTTCTCTTAGGCAGAAGTTTCTCTTGAGCCCAGAAATATTCTAAGGTTATGGGGTCTGGGCCCTAATATTTACACCACATTTTACTTTGTTCTCTTGTGGCAAAAGTCTCTCATCTCAGTCCAAACCAGTTCAGTCCTCTCTGGTCCAGCTTCTTGCATGAGGTGGAGACAGCATTGTGCACATGAGACAGGGCCTATTCAGGTGCAAGGAAAACTCCCCCCACTACTCTAAATGCAACCCAGGTCTATTCAGCCCAGGCCTGAGTCAACCAGGAAAGGCAGGACACACCACACCCCCCAGTGCACACCCCAGTCCCTGTCACTCCAAAATCAGACAGTCAATACACAACTCAGAAGAGGCACATAGGGATGGCTAAGCAACAAAATGCCTACTTTCTAAAGTGGCATTTTCAAACCCATGATTTAAAAACCAGTTTACTAAAAAGAGGTGTTATTAAATTCTGAGTTCAGAGAACCGAAACTCCATCGTTCTATCTTGTCCCCATGGGAAGTTATACTTGTAAGATGGTACAAAGTATCTCCCATGCTATCCAATGAGACAGATCACCTTTCAATAGTAAAAAATAAAATACACAGTATTTCACTATCAGGACATGCCACAAACCCAGTACATGTCCTATTTTCCACATACACTGCACCCTGCCATGAGAGTACCTTGGGCCTACCTTAGGGGTGACTCACATGTAAGAAATGGGAAGGTTAGGGCCTGACAAGGGAGTGCACTTGCCAGTAAACATGGCAGTTTAAACTGCACATAGACACTGCAGTGGCAGGTCTGAGAACCCTTTGAAAGGCTGCTGGTGTGGTTGGCACACTAGCAGCATTTAATTTATTGGCCCTGGGCACACACAGTGCACTATACTAGGGTCTTAACAGTAAATAAAATAAGCCAATCATGGAAACACTAATCCATAAACACAATTTATACAGGGAACACTTACACTTTGGCACTGATCAGTAATGGCAAATTGCCCAAAGCATCTAGACCAGCAAAACTAAATTCTGCAAACAGCCAAAATCATAGGAGACGGAAGCAAAAAGACTGGGGAAACCACACCAAAGATGCCAGGTCTAACAGGAAGCCACAGCATCCATAGGTCACCTATGCTATGCTAACTTTGCTGCAAAGCTGTATACAGTGTATCTTTATTAAGCAAGTCCCATTCCTCAACACCATGGGCAAATGCTGGGTTTTGAATGCTAGTCCTCCTTTGCATGTTGTGCCCATAGTTTACATATCACTATTTCTATCTTTGTGGCAAACAAAAAAGGGGAAAGAGGACATCCCTGATGAATGCCTCTGCCTATCTTAATATGCTGTGATGTACATTGTGTTATCCTTGTACTGGCAGTAGGGTCTGTTATAAAGGGTTACCAAGAGCAGAATATAGCCTGGCAGACTCATTTTGTTTTCGGTGCTCTATTTCCTTACTTTGTTTATATGCCATTATGTTTTAAAGTGTAATGCTTGCATTGAGCACACTTTCCTTTCTCTTTTAATAATTTGTAATCAGTCATTGTCACTTGTGGTGCCCACTTCTCCTCTCTTGGTCAGATGTCCCTGCTTGTGCTTCGACTTACTTTGCTTTTGGTCAGGGAGCTGCCGTTAGACATTATTCAATGATTCAGCATGGTTATCAGAAATCATGACTTTCCCCCTTTATTTGCAGATGCTGCCTTGACGAGTATAGTGGGGCACAGTCAATCTCTCTGTCTCTTAGTTTCACAATGCTATAGGAAGATAGAAGTCTTATTACCACCAGATTGCATCTTTCTCTCATTTATCAGTCAGAGAATCATGTCATGGTCTCAATAGTTCATCAGTCTAGCAAACAATGGATGCAGTGGTTACTCGCCAGCATGCTCCATAAATAGGTCTCAAAATTGGTCACGTCCAAATAGATAGATCCTCTGCAAACCTTTCTGGGTTTCCCTTCACCGCCCCCTTCGAATACACAGAATCATTATATTCTAACTTCAATCAAAGCCCATATTCAAATTATAGAGGGTGTCTGAACGGATCTACATAGACACAAAGTGTCTCCAATGTATGAAACTTCTGCACCTAGGAGTGGTATCTCGTGCATCAGAAAAGAGCATTTCTTATAGTGAACTTCTAGGAGCCATAATACTGTGTAGTGAAACACAAATGTATGAAACGAAGGTGGATATTAGTTGAAGCAGATTTAAGCAGAGAGGCTATACTAATAAAAGTATTATTAACACAACAATCAGAGTCCACATCTGCAGAGGAGAGATCTTTTAGCATCCACAGGTCAAGAAAAGAATGCACATTTAAAAACAAACATTGATAACATTTCTCACAAAAAGCACAGCAGAATCTAAACAAATATTTGGATAACTTCTTAGATATTGATAACTCCTTAAATATGAATCACATATACATGAACCCCCGGTAACATAAGAGAGCAGCAAGACCATCATAACTATACTTATATTGAGCCTTAGTGACACAAACGACTAAAAGACAAAAGAGCAAGAGATTCAGGTGTGACTCGCACATAGGCTGAACAGTTTCTTTAAAGGTGTCAAATGCATTTGTTGTGACTACATGGAAGATAAAAATATACTTTAATAAATTGTGAAGGAACTATGGCTGATGAGATAAAAACTTTTATGAAACGCAAAACAAGTTACCGTGTATACATGATAACCTGCATCTGTGGGAATCTCTATATAGGATCCACCAGAAAAATGGAAGGAGACATGGAAGGAACAAGTAGAACAAAGTAAATTTCACCAACATCATCCACATTCCAAAACATAGGAGAGGAGGAGCTAGGGAATTTATACAGAGAAGAAGTGAGACACTTTAGATAAATTGACTCAGAACAGTGGAGATGGGATTATATATAGGTGGAGACACAATTCTCTCAAGGACAGATGAACATCATGATCTCAAACACAGGATTGGTTCCATCTCAACAACAGCATGAATTTGGAATTTCGAATTTTAAGTATAGTTTGCATGAATTTCAATGTGTTCCATATAAGCCAGAAAATGGGCATATCATCATCAACAGAATAAGCATAATTTGTGGTACCTTAATGCTCAAACATGTAGGTTCAATGAGAAAGGTTTCTTGTAGCTCGCAGTGTTTGTGCTTGTACCTCCATATCCTTTTAAAACAGGCTTGGTTCTATTAAAATCATCTGGGATTCCGACTCTTTCTTTATTAAAGGGTCTCCTTTTGTCCGTTGAAAACGTTTCTCTGTTTAAATACTGACAGTTATGGTGAATATTGATACATAGACATTTTTACCACAAAGATGCCTTCTGCCTCAATAGTCATCGAAAGACATTATAGCTTTATCTGTAGTGCTCATTAAAGTTTACTAACCATAAGATGTGCTGGTTATCTGAGGAGTATAGTTTCACTTCCATTCCATAACTCAAATGTACTTCGTGAGATACCGCCCTTACTTGAGGGTGGCTAATGTTCTCAGGAATCATGGTGCTAACACATTTAGCTTCTCATCTACTCTAAGACATAGAGGGCTGCGATATTTTATGTATTTTTATGAATAATTTTCATACTATTTCGAGACACCCCTATGGTAATTTCCTTATCTGATCTTAAATAACACTATTTTATTAGTAGGTGCCCAATGATTGAAATAAACAAATTAAGTGCCTTCCTGTTATTTTTCAAAAGATATAAAAATAGGTCACAATGTTCTTCAATACTTAGAATATATATTTTACTCATAGTCCTTACTTTGTTAAGAATCTTCAAACTTGTGAGCTTATTGATTTTTTTCAATGAACTTTTACTTTATGCTAGATCTACTTTCCGCACAACCATAAAGTCAGGCAGTGGATGCCGACTGTAAGTGATGGCTGCCATTTTGATATTTAGTACAAAAAATTACAGTGATATTCCAGGTAACCGTTTCTTTATGTCAGGAGGGTTACCAAGTTGCTCTCAAATGCATATTCTGAGACTACCACTTCACAAATACGCCATCCTCAAGATACTTTCATTTTAATACATAGGTTTTTACTCCCAGGCCAAACTCTTATTACCATACAATAGTAATGATTAATGACCATTTGAAAACTTGAACTTATTTTTATATGGTACAAACTTTGTTTTTGGTCCAGATATTTATATGTGTACAAAATCATTTATGTTTATACTAATAGGAATTATCTGCCTCTAGATATTATTGCTGCATATTAGTGACAGGTCTATACTAAAATAACAATAGTAGTACGTGTTTTAAAACTACTCTTTTGTACAAGAGGATTGATTTTATACTATAGTGAGTGAACCATTTCCTCTTCTGACTACTTAGGTTAATTCACTGGGTTGATGATCTTTGTGAATCTAAAGACAAGAAAGGGATTGCATATCTTATTAATGTAGTGTGTACTCATTACTCTGCAGTTTTTATGATTAATATTATATATAATTGAGAAGCATCACCACTTACATCATGAAATTACAAATTAAGAGTCAGCTTTCCTCTACTACCCTATATGGATGTTTGTGATTGGATAAGTGATCCACATTAATTAGATCCTTTTATCTTGATATTATGAGGTGCACCTACCCATCTTTGTTTGCACACCTATGGGACCCTTGGGCAGCAGATCACACCTCAAGGTAGCAACTTTGCAGTGGTCTGCAACACTTAAGTCCTCATATGAAAATTGGGCCTCATTGTGATAATTATGAAAGCTGCATTCTAACTTGACTTGGTCACTAGCCAGCAAGTCACCATATAGATCCATCAACCACAATATGTGAATTTTGAAAAACAATAAGTCACCAAGCCACTTAATGAAAACACAGCATTAAGGGGTTCACCCGCATACAAATTGCTTATTAAATACATGGAAACATCATATGCCTGTTCAATGAAAGTAAATATTAAAATTACAGATAGACTCATGTAGCCACCAAATGGCTAAGACAAGAAAATGCCAACTTTCTAAAAGTGGCATTTTCAGAATTGCATTTTAAAATCCAAATTCGATTCCAGTGACACGAAACATAAACTGTTAAATTCTTCCCATGTGGAAATTACACTTACAAAATGTAATAATGCAGCTTCAATGTTATCATATAGGAGAGATATGGCATTATTAGCGCTTTGAGAGCTCTATACGAGCAGATGAAGAATCAGGGCTCACTTAATTATATCATATAGATTAGTATCAATCTGTATAATTTTACAATCATAATTGGACGCAGTTAAAATAAATTATTCATGCATTTTTAATGCAAATGTAAAATAACTAGAAATACACATTTTTTGTGATACATGCGTGATCGGGTCAGTCTAATAAATATTCTTCAATTACTATACAACTAAATTATACCACACATTATTTGTATGTGTGAAGGTACCTCCAAATACCCCTTTCTCTGCAACTATTTTACTGCAATTTGTGTTAATGGTGTTGTGAGAGTGCAGTAGTTCACTGGTCTGTTCAACTGCCCCTGTCACCTTAAAGTTAGTTTATTAAATAAATTATGATATGGCGCAAATTGTCAGTGTTTTAGTGGTGTATTGAAGAGACACCCAAACTACTGTTAATTAATTGCATTGGATTGTTGTTCCATTTGAAAAAAATAGTTTTTAGGAGGCATCCCTTGCTTCAAATAGGACTTTTCTGTCTGTGTGATACTCTTAGCCTAGAGGCTGTAACTGCACAGGCAATTGGTTCCTGGATGGATAGAATGCACAGGACAAGGCCTGATTTCTGGCCGTGCGCATCGTTGAATGCAGCAGTAATGAGTGCACACATTAATGGGGTCTTTCTTGCCTCTAGGCGCTACACATTTGTAAACTCGACAAATAGCTTCCGCATATACATCCCCCAGGCACGAGGCTACCAGCAGATGCTGTGACATTCTAACGCACTACTTTTTTCTTATGTCAAGCATAAAAATCCATAGCACCAGAGCACAACTTGTAGTAAATTAGAGGCACATCATTTAAGGGCTAGTTATAGTGAAATCATAACATAAATGGTTACAATTGCATATTCTACGTTGACTTTTAAAATGTGTATATATTTCATGTTGCTATATATATGTTAAAATTCAGACTAGATATATTAAAGGTAATTTACCAGCCAAACTCCATTTTGGTGCAAAGGAGACAGGTAAAGGGCAATGCTGTGAATGTCAAGGATGCGGTGACATTCACAGAGAAATACGCAGTCAATTTTCTGTAATGCTAACGGGAAATGCTGAGTTAAAGTTTCTGCGAAATAAGTTTACAATTAGCTGTGCGCCTTGATCATTGAAGTAATAGAATATACCAGTGAGCGACGGTAAGGTTGTATGTTTTGTGGTGGGGTGTCTTCCCTTGAGTTGCTTCTCAAGCCCCAACACTGCGGTAGGTACTATAAGTCACAAAAAGCTAGTTTAATTATCCTTAACTGCAGTTACGACCTCTTAGATATAGCCGCATAAAGGGCCAGATGCTTCAAAGGGTTTTGCCCATTCTGTGTCCATGGGAAAATTTAATACTACAAGAACTATGGTAGTCACAGAACTTAAAAACAAACTGGGAATATTTGTAAAGAAAAAAAATAGATGTATTTATATTCAGGTGGGGGATTTTAATACCAGCAGATGCCAATATACATCTGACGCAGTTTGTGGTTACATGAATTCTTCCGTCAAGTTATGTATAAGCTTAAACTAGAACTGATGGAGCAGGGTAAGGAGGACAACAGATCCTTGTTGCCTATCTAAACATGGTAATGGTCACTGCTCGACTATTGATAACGTAATAATTTTAGTTAATGAACTGGGTTTGTTTAAATCACTCAGACAGGACCTTCTAACTTCAGTATCCACTCTTTGTTAAAGGTCACCCTCAATATTACCACCAAACAAAGGGAGGGGGACAAATTAGCTCCACACAGTAATGGTGTAAGCCTTCAATGGGCAGGAATACATTAAACCACCCTGATAGAAACAGTAGTAAAGGAAAACTTTGAAGCTTTTACTGCCTGCACAGAGTGGGATGTGACCCCTGATGGGCTTCTGGCAGCTTTTTGCAACATCACATCGTCAATCACCAACAAACTAAGAGCCCCAAAGGAGGACCCTAGTGAAAACAAAAAGGTGTGTGCCTTGTTTGACAATCAATGCTTGGGGGCAAACCATAACTTAAGGAAAGCTCCCAGAAATAGAGAGAAGGTTAAAAAGTTAAGATTGATCTATAAGCAAACAGTGGCCTTAAGGAAGAAAGAACTCCAAGAGCAGGCATGAGCTCGTCTGGAACAACTGGCCAAATCGGTGGTTACGCTTTGTTATGGAAAATTGTTAATTCCCCATTTCTCAATGATAATTCTTTATTTAAGGTGAAGGGGCTAGGGGCACCAGTAGTTTGAATCAGCCACTTTGGAGGGATTTTTAACCCAAAAAATATAAGCATAGCTTTATCCATGGACGATTTGCAGTCAAAGACTTTTGTACCTTTAAAACCGGTAGGAATAGACGAAGACACTTTAGCTATCGAAAAATTCTGAAGCGGGCAAGCACCAGGTCCAAATGGGGTCCCCACTGATGATTTTAAATATCAAACTACACTATGGCTGCTAATTTTAACCCAAGTCTGTAACGCAGCAGCGCAAGGGTATCCTCCTCCAATGAGGAGTGGAGTATAATTGTCCAACTATTTAAAAAGGGGGGTAGAAGGGATGAAAAATGTTATTGCCTAATATCCTTATTAGGTTCATCTGCCAAATAACAGGCAGAATAATCTTAGAGCGGCTAGAGACCTGGGCCCCAGAAAAAGCAACCGTTGACTGAATCACAGTATGGGTTCAGAAAGGATATCGGCACTGTGACCCACCGTATCAATTTAAATTTGATAATTAGTAAATATACAATAGTAAGCCAAGGACATATCCACCTCTGCTTTGCCAATCTGAGCAGTGCATTTGATTTGGTTAATCACACAAAATTGTGGCAGACCTGGGCTGAATTGGGAACTTACGCAAACATAGTTTCTCACCTATCACAGATGTATGAATTTCTTACAGTAGGAGTATGTTATGGGAAAAATGGGGAATGTACATTGAGATTTCGAATGAAAAGAGAAATTAGGCTGGGCTGCGTTCTTACCCTGTTTCTATTTTTGCTGTACATAAATGGGGTGGACAGTCTCGTTTAAAGGGTAAGAGCTGATGCACCAAGAGTTGCTACCTGTTCTACCCCCATTATACTCTATGCAGATGATGCGGTGTTGTTGTTTAGGATGGCTATCGGCCTGCAACATCTGGCCTATATGGAGGCAAAAGTCTTAAAACTCAACTTAACAAAAACCTATGCAATGGTCTGTGGGAAGGGGAGAAACAGAGGAAGAACAAAATATGTGGCGGGACAAAAAAGAATACAAGCACGTTCTTTTAGCTATCTGGGTAGTTTATTCTCTCAGGAGATCACTGGGGACCCCCTCTGACCACTCCAAAACTTACATTCATAAGAGCATTTGAAGCAGTGCTCAGATTTGCCTGAAAGCTAACCACCAAACCCACCAGAGAAATCCTGAAGTTATATAAGAGCAAATGTCTACCAGCCACCACTTATGGGGCACCAGTCTGGGGCATGACTAACAGAATTATTTTGCAGACTCAAGAAAATTCATTTTTACACAGACTTTTAGTAATCCCATGCTCCACATCAACGTTTATCACACACAAAGAACCAGATGTTCCTTATCTAGAAAATTCAATTCATTTAGGCTCAGTGGTCAATTGGCACTGTCACTGGAGCACGATGGGTGCCAAGTTTTCGAAGGACGTTATTTGGGACTTCCTAAAACTAGTTAACTGTGAGAGAATCCAATGGCTGTCCCATGTGAATAAGTTACTACAATAAATGGATGATAACGTTATCATCAAGGACATAGTGTCCTGCAATATAATAAAAAAGAGATAGGAACAATTTTCATGGGAAGAAGGGAGGCCAAAAGATAATTATGAGAGAGAGCGAAGCCTCCTGTAAATAGATACTGTTTAGAATCTATGCAACAGGTACTATAAAGGTACGTGATCATTGTAACAAATGCCCAGTACAGACTTATTCTAACTAGAATGTACCTAGTTATTCGAGGAAAAGGTGTGACGCCGCGGATTAGCCCAGCACCATGTGATTCTGGGCAATAGCTTTTTTAATCTTCCCGACGGCCCCCAACGCCTACAGACCCTTGTGGGTGATTGTCTGCGCTTTACAAATGTGGATTATTATTATTATTATCCGTCATCATCTAGTTGCATTCCCTAAAATGGAGGCATAGGCAGAAAAGTTGCCTAATTGCCCAAGTAATGGGAAAAGCAGTCAATCTACAAAACATTTTATGCTGCTTTGTAAGAATGTGTGTTCTGTGTCCATTGTTTTTAGTAAGGTAACTCATTTCTTACCAAGAAGCTTTTAGATTCTTATTCATCTTGGATGATGTTCACAAGTTATGTCATTTTTTATATATTAAGGCTGCAATCATGAGACGGAATGCAATCACTCACTTAGAAAAAACTTTGTTACAAGAAAGACTAAATCAATAAATGGATTTATTATCTCCAGTGCTAGTTTGCACCAATTCCTTTGTAGAATGATTTTAATTTTTTTAATTATGTGTCCAGCCCCATTGTATACGGTTTTGATTGTTAGTACATTAGACAGATTAACATATAAGATTGAAAACGTATGGTTTGGATGTAATTCTTAATTGTCTGCAAATGTTTCCACATAAGATATTCTGTATTGAATGATGTTATGTATTTAATTAATATTATGTCAACCTTTAAGACAGAGTGATAGAATTGTTATTAATGTATTGAATCTTTTATTGTGTTCAGTTCTTTTATGGATTTTTTGTATCAAATCCAAATAAAGACTATTGACTTGACTTGACAATTATAGTACCATGCTAAAATTTCTAGCATTCAAAATAAGTGAGCTGTCCAACTTCTTTGTGTCTGGTGCGTGTCTCTTTTGTGTAAAGCAGGAAACTGAAGTTATCACTTATTAAGTGCCGTAAAGTAACCCAGTGTTAGTTTATGGGAGAGGTAGCTTTGCTGCAGTGAAAGAGTCTTTGGGAATCTTGCCAGCTCATGTAAAACTTAAGTATACATGTATAAACTTTTAAATACAATGCACCCTGCCCTATGAGCCTTTGTGGCCTAATTTAGGGTGTATTATATGTATTAAAAAGGAAGTTTTTAGACCTGGCAAAATATTTGTTTTGTAAGGTCAAAATAGCAGTTTTAACACTGCACTGTAGACTGGAATGACAGGCATGAGACATGTTTCACAGTGCTGCTTTAGTGGGTGCACAATGAGTACTGCAGTCAACTAATACCATTTATTTGACATACCCTGGGAAAATGTAATACTTTTTACTGAGGACTTATAAGTTAATTAAAGGTGCTAATAAGGTGGATGTGGCTTAAACTGTAAGGAGAATACCATTAGGGATATTGAAAGCCACTGTTGCTAAATTCCAAAGTAGCTACTTTTGATTCCATCTAATGCCACTTCCTTCCATCCTCTACATTTATGTATTTATTTTGTAGTTTTGTTATCGCTTTACTCCTCCCAGGGGCTCCCTGATGCTAAGCAAATTAAAATATGGGATAAAGCACTGACCCAAACGTAGTTAAAAAACAATCAAGGCTTCAGTGATTTCCAGAAAAAAAAGTGATCATCCCTGGGGAAGGTGCTCCACCGATCAGCCACAGCATAACAAGATGTACGACCGCCACTTCTGTATTTGACAATTTTCAGAATAGACAGTAGGTGGACAGTAACCCTTTCGAAGCAGAATGTAAATTATAGTGCAGATTATAGGGAATAATCATTTTATGCATAACATAGGGACTTTACTCATACCTAAAATGACAGGTATGTAGGATTTTACATATAACTCTTTTCTCGATGGGGAGCCAATGCAGCTGTCTCAAAGGGTCAGAAACTGGAGTTGAGTTATGGAAAGCAACGAGAATTAAGGCAGTCATATTTTGAATTAACTGCAATTTCTGTACATTGTATTTAGGCAGCGCTAAACGCATTGCATTACAGTAATTCAGATGCAGACCAACAGCGGTAGATAGAAGAAGAAAGCAAATGGCTGACAGTTTGGCTATTCGTACAGTGCCATCTAACGTATTATCATAGATAATACCAAAATTATGTTCACAATCTTTCCTAGGAGTTTTATGGAGAGTTTTATGTTCCTAACTCAGATGGCCACTAGTCACTGGACCAATTGGCATTTCATGACGGAGAGACTTCAGTAGTCAACACTTGCATCATGTCTGAGTTAAACTTCAGCATATTATCCTGCAGTCAACCTGCAATGAGGACATACATGCCTTGAAGTTGAAGAGACTCAAGCCATGTGTTCCATCTATTCTATGGATGCTTTGTGTATCATCCATGTATGAAATAACATCCGTATTTAGGCATCCAATTGATCTAATTAGAAGAGCAATATAGATATCAAACAAGGTGTGGGTTGAGTGACGAGTCCTCTGGAACTCCCTGAGGTATTGCGTTAAGTTGCGACAGCTTGACTGCATTCCTCTGTATAGGAAATAAGCCATAAGTGTGCTGTGCCCCTAAGGCCTGCCTTTAATAGACTGGGTGCCAGTGTAGTTGCAAGAAATCCAGCAATGTTGGCACTGCAAAAGTTCAAACAGAAAAGCCCACACTTTGACAAATCAGACTGTCTTGTAGTTGCACTTGCCCTGGGCACAAACACTTCCATTTTATATATTCACATTTAAAGCTGACATCTTTTTAAACAGTGACCTTTGTAACACATTTTGCTTGCACATCAAAGTACTCAGAAAATAATTGCTGATATGTAAATTTCTTTGTAGACACATTATTGTCTCTTAGAACACTCTGTATAAGGTCCCTGGTACTCTGCGCCAACTATGTTATGTTTTGTTGTCTGTTAGGCGACAGCCCTAAGAGGGTATAATAAACAAGATGCTGCTGGTACGAAGCTCAGACACAGGATGCATGGGTTTAATTTAATACATAAACTACATGAGCCCTTGCTTAGGCAGAGCAGCATTTTGGCAGGATCGTTGTGGTCACTCTGTGCCTGAATTCTCACCCAGCTGGATTCTATCTCTATCCTGAGAAGGACTGCGGCTTGCTCTTCACCAGACCCGGCTGTCGGGTGATACATGCACACAGGTAAATGTGGAGTTAGACCACTCTGGGGGAACTGGCAGATTAGTACACCTATACTTATTAGGATATGCAAAGTTAGGTAGGAGTACAATTATATGTATTCATATAATCTAATGCAATTGTTCAATGGTTTAATTATTTATGCTGTTCATCATTATTGTCATGAAGGTGACATTGGTTGGCTTCATATTATTAATAATTGCAGCACATATATTTTACACAAGATTCCAGTTGCCTCAATAAATATTTGAAATGCCATTTGTGTTTTTCGTGTGTACCTCTTCGGGCATGCCTGAGTTACAAACGAAAGGGTAAGATTTGTTTCCCCGACTTCCTTGGGGGAATTCGGGTTGCCATGTTTTGAGATTGCAGACACCATCCGGTGCCTTGCCAGTTTGGGGCCTAGATGTTGCACTGTGAGCTAACCAGAAATTAGGTCGACATATTCTGATGCTATGCACGACTCAGTCCCACATAATTTGAACACAGACTCAGTTCCACATAATTTGAAACTTATGTTGCCCAAACGCACAGTCTCAATTTTACAAGATTCAACAGTACGGTGAGGCTGAGCCAATGCCATGAAAGCTCAGTGAACAGGGCAATACAGAGAAATGAAAAATCAAAAATTACTTTAAGTCCTAGGTGGGCAGCAAAATCGGGAGAGAAACTGACAGCTTCCCTAGTAGAACAGGAAAGGGTGTGGCTCACCCTCAAAATCAAAGGTTTTTACACATTGTTTTTAGATATAAAATTAACAGAATGGCAGAATCACTGTGGCGTGAGCAAATGTATAATTGTATCAGCAATTGAGAGTACAGACTTATAAAATGTCATCCTGCCTTTGCACCCAATCACTATTCCACTACATGAATAATTATTCTCCACCTCTATCCTAATGCCACCCGGGATGCTAGAGCAATTAGATATATAAACAACCGTTTGGTATATGAATGAATAGGGCACAGTGATATAGCAGAAAGATCTTGAAGAAATAGTTGCAGTCTTGGGACTGAGCTGTGGAAGGTTATTCAAAGATCATAGAGAATTTGTTTCAAAGACATCTATAGTACATCAGTCTGTACATGTGTAATCAAGTGTGAAAATACATTCTGTATGTTGTTAAAAGAACACAAAAATGCAACAGCACAAAAATCAACACCTGCATGCTCAGACGCAGTGAGGTACTTAGGTATACGAGTGCACACAGATTCTGAGGTAGTATTCAGGGAAAACTATGGAGTGGCTAGCAGTAAACTAGAAGACGATGTGGAGGGTTGGATCAAGCTTCCCCTGTCCTTGCTTGGCAGAATCTCCATCATGAAAATGGTCGTATTACCACGCATTTTGTTCCTAATCACGAATATTCCTATGGTACTTCCATGCTCCTTTTTTCGCCGGCTTACTACCCTGATGGTGAAGCTAGCATGGGCTGGTAAAGAAGCGCGTGTTAAGTGGCAAATTCTGACCCCAACATACCATATGGGCGGCCTGGGGGCGCTGGACTTTGACTTATATTACAGAGACGCGCAGAGCGCGCATGCATACTATTGGATACACAGCTCTCCAGACATTCCGAATCTCCACATAGAAACTGCGGTGGCAGCCCCACTAACACTACCCACGTTGATGTTCCAAGCTGCAGACTGGAGAACGGGCTTACTGGACTCAATCAACGCAACGACGCAAGCATGGCAACACCTATTGCAACAACAGGCAGGTACGATTCTATATGCACCATCTGCCCTGCTCGATTGGTGCCTATGGTTGCCTCCGGGGAGAGATAAAGGGGTTACACGCGCACTCATACAGACCGTGGGTGAGTTATTCGAGGACGGAATAGCCAAAACATGGGAGGAGGTAAAGACGAGCGAACTGACACCCACCATGTTAACGCAATTTCAGTTCTACAGAACACGGCATGCACTGAGAAATATTCTAGAGAACTACCTACAAGAACCCCCGGAGCTCCTAGCCTTAACCCACACCATACGGGTGAAATCCCCATTGAGAATAGTCTCCACAATATATAAACTATCTATGTCCTACAGAGAAAACCACTACACCAAGGCCCGGCTAGCCTGGCAACGGGACTTGAATAGAGAAATAGATGACACAATGTGGACTTACTGCTGCACCAACACCCGACGCATCTCACTGAATGGGAGGCATTGGTTGATACACTTTAAATACCTCAATAGGGTATACTACACCCCAGAGAGATTACATAGATACATACTATGGTAAGATTCAGCATGCGAGCGTTGCACTGCACAAACAGCTGATTTTCTTCATCTGGCCTGGTCCTGTCCTGGGATCTCGGCCTTCTGGGATTTAGCCTTCAAAGAACTAGAACAGATTACTGAAATGGCACTCACTCCGGAACCAACACTGGCATTGCTAGGCTGTTCTAAACTGATACCCATAGGGGTTCGTTGACTGGTGGACATGGAACTGCTCATAGCGAAACGTAGGGTGTCAATCAGCTGGTCGTTTGGACCGGTTCCCACGATAGCTCAGTGGTCATGAGACATGATATACTGTAGCACACAGACAGAACTATTTAGTGAACTTCTACCTCCACGGAGTAGACCCACAAACTTCTGGGAATTGTACAAAACTTACCTTGCTACTAAGACGAATCACGAGAGAGCGGCAGCTGACATAACACAAGACTCGACTGTACAGATAACGACATCCCCTGACCGCCCCACTGAGAATGACGCAACCTGACTTTCAGCTTAACACTGTAGAAACACTGAGGACCTTTAGGGAGGACCATAAGGGAGCCGGGAGTACAGAAGAGGTTTATTGAGCTTATGCAACGTTCAAACAAGATGTTCTTGCTGTCGTAATGGTGATCTGCTTGCATGTCTATGGACAGTGTGTGCACTGATTGATGCCATATTGTCATACTGAGTCTCATGTCTCTTTGTTATAAGACAATCAATAAAAAAAATAAAAAAATTGTGGTTATCTGCATATTTATTTAAGCGTTTTTTTCAAAAAGAAAACCCTGACTGCCAACATTTTAATCAGGCCGGAAACGTTTGTTCTCAGAATTTGCCAAATTATCCACCGAGTACAAAAAATGAACTTCAATTAGGAACTAGAAAAGGTCTAAGATTATTGTAAAGTTGCAAACTGTCACATTTCCAAACTTTCCTCTGTCCTAGGATGCAAGCTTATAAATCAATTTTTCTACTCCTCAAAAACACATGGCTTGTAGTCACTCAATGCACTGCTTTGTTGGCTACTATCGACCTGTCCCTTTTATTGCAAAACTCCAATGAATGGTGCTCAAAAGAAAGTACTCTTGTGTACAACTGGTGCAGATATAGGTTTATCCTTTAGTTGTATATATCTTAATTCCATTCACACAATCTAAACAAAATGTAGGTGGTTCTTTAGCCCAACGTTTTTAGTAATTCAGAAAGTTACTAACATTGCATTCCATTTGCTCCCCAATGCAGAAGCTCCTTCACTGTCCAGAGTAGCTGTTTGCTCCTGACAAGTGCTAGTACGCTAACATAAAATGTATTGTAACAGAGCTGAAAAGTGCAGGTACTCTCCCTTTCAAATGAAAGAAATGCAGGAACTTAGTAGCGGACAGTAACTCCTTATTTAAAGCACTGATCATGGGTATATGTTCCTTATGAATTCATGTTTGTAAATCCCTGACAATTACAGGAGGTGTTCTACAAAGGCGGTTTCCCTGCCTGCACTGCCCGCATTATTTTTGGTGGCACTGGCTGGGATGGGACTTCATCCATGTGCTTCCTCTGAGCTCAGCATGGGCTGAACTGTGACATCATGCTATTAAAGCACCGGCAGCTTCCCCCAGCGTGAGTTATTAGTAGGCGGTTTCCCTGGCCGCACCGCCGCATTCTTTTTGGTGGTCCTGGCTGGGGTGGGACTTCATCCTCCATCTTCCCCTGCGCTCAGTAGCGTCCGGACAGTGACATCATGCTACTAAACTGCCGGCAGCTTCCCACAACAAGGGTTCTTCAAAATCGTTTTCCCTGCCCACGCTGTCTGCATTCTTTCTGGTGGCCATGGCTGTGGTGGGACTTTCACCCCCAGCTTCCCCTGCAATCAGGAGGGACCGAACAGTGACATCATGCTATTAAAGCACCGGCAGCTTCCTGCAGTGCGGGTTCTTCAAGGGCGGTTTCCCTGCCCGCACTGCCCGTATTCTTTCTGGTGGCCATGGTTCAGGTAGGACTTCGTCCCCCAGCTTCTCCTGCTCTCAGGAGGGGACAGACAGTGACATTGTGCTATTAAAGCGTCAGCAACTTCCTGCAGCACGGGACATGCACAGGCAAAGACCAGGACAAGAGGGGACCATCTTAACCTGTCATAGTCCAGAAGATGCTGGGCTGGATCATCTCTCTTAGACTTCATTGAGCAAAAGTATTGCCTGAGTTCATTTTAGCTTATGGAAGCTACAGGGCTGCCAGATTTAAATATCTTTGCTCGTTTTTAGTTTGCTGGTGTGTGGCTATCACCTACCAACTTGATGATGGTTAAAAGGAAATTAGGATGGGAAAATCCTGCTCCAACTTCACCCGCAAAATACACCTCAGTATACCACATGCTGGAGAGAGTTATAGGGGTTGTTACCACAGAAATTGCAATCTCTGAGAGAAGACTGTCATTGAATCTTGGGTCTGCTTTATCAGACACGCCCTTGACACTGAATGATTTTTGGTAACTAGCTCTGTCATTCTCCCTAAGATGTTCCTTATCACTTCCTCTAACACCCTCACTGAGGCCCTTAACAGAGTACCTGCTGTAGTAGGCAATATCGACAGCCCCTGCCCTAGCCCTTGTTTCATGCCTAACAAAAAAGTCAAGACGACAACTCGCACCACGATAACTGGTAATATACCAAAAGCACTTAACTTACTACAGAATAATCCCCCTTCAGTGACACAACTGTTGTGTAGCAACACTTTTACCTCTTCTCCGCTTTTTCCCGGTAGTATGGAGTATTTATTTTCCAATCCACAATCCCATGATCTCTTCATGGAGAGTTGCTTTAAGCGATTAAAGCATTTAATAAAGTCTGAACTTTCCATTCCTCCTCACTCACCTGAATTTTGTAAAGTCTCAACTTGCTGCCTTAACAAGGTCATTGTCGTTCACACAAGGAGATCGCATCTCTCCTGCCATTGAGTCCCCTCAGCTGACTACGCAGCAGGTGCAGCAGCCCCAAGCAACGAATGTGCCAACTAATTTGTCCCTCTCACTCTAGACACCCCAAACTACTCATAACTGGATAGCCAAGTGCAACTCAGTGGATCAAGACCCGCATCCCAGGAAGGCATAAACAACAGAGGATTTTGTTAAGAGTAAGTCACCCAATCATGTTGTTAACTCCTATGCTACTTCTCCACACCATACCTAATTGTTCTCAAGGATGTTCCAATGCTACCACCACATATCAGAGAAGAATACATGGCCCTGAGAAACAAATCATTTTTTGTTTTAAAACTGATTCTAGATGGACACGGGACCTAGCACAGGAAGTGTTGTTCGTGAGGAAGACCTCATGGTTGGGAATTCACCACAAAGACACTTCAGGGGACTGCATGATAATTAACTTTTAGAACACTGAAATGTTACTTAGATGTTACTCCAGCGCTTAGCTAGAATGTCATCCTCAACAAGCAAAATCAAGGGTCTCCCATTAGGGTTCTTGTATAGGCCCAATTACCTCCCAGGTTTGTGAATCCAGTGTCGTGTATCCCTGCTGATCGAATTCATCCAGACTGTCCAATAGAGACATATAGTTTTTGCCATACTACCCCCTGGTCACTTCAAATAGATCAGTTCACCTATCCAACTTAAACTAAAGGGATTGACAGTAGTAGTCTGGAGGGGGAAGAAAAGGTACACTGGGACGTGGTGGCTGAGAAGTGTCAACAATATGAAGGGGTGAGAACATACAAGCTGACAATGCCAGTGGTGTCATGGTTATTTAATCCTGGAATGTAGCAGTGGTAAAAAATAAACTAGAGATCTTGGAATGGTGAAAACTACGAACACTGTACAAGTGATATGTTTACAGGAAACCTGGCAAGAGGAAAGCTTTTATAAAGAAGGCTATGTCTCCATAACCACCCCTGTCATCCCCTCAAGGAGTGGGCGAGCGAAGTGAGGCCTGGTGATGCTTATATCAAGCCCAGCCCCTGCTACCATCAAGAAAGCATATACTAAATCTCTCTATTCCCAGTTACTAATTTCACAAATCGTTCAGAAATATGAGGTTATTATGATCCCGTTTTACAATAACAATTTTAATAATACAAGAACTATGGTAGTTACAGAACTTAAAAACAAACTGTAAAAATTTGTAAAGAAAAAAAAAAGATGTATTTATTTTCGGGTGTTTATTTTTTTAATATCAGTAGTTGGCAATGTACATCTGGTGCGGTTTGTGGTTACATGAATTGTTCCGGGAGAGGACGGCCACATTTCCACCATGACACATATGGCGAGACCATACCTGGAGTTATGTAAACACTTAACCTAGAACTGATGGAGGAGGTTAAGGAGGACAGCAGATCCTTGTTGCTTATCTAAACATGGTAATGGTCACTGCTCGACTACTGATAACGTAATAATTTTAGTTAATGAACTGGGTTTGTTTAAATCACTCAGACAGGACCTTCTAACTTCAGTGTCCACTCTTTGTTAAAGGTCACCCTCCATATTACCACCAACAAAAGGGAGGGGCACAAATTAGCTCTACACTGTAATGGTGTAAGCCTTCAATGGGCAGGAATACATTAAACCACCCTGATACAAACAGTAGTAAAGGAAAACTTTGAAGCTTTTACTACCTGCACAGAGTGGGATGTGACCCCTGATTGGCTTCTGGCAACTTTTTGCAACATCAATTGTCAATCACCAACAAACTAAGAGCCCCAAAGGAGGACCCTAGTAAAAACAAAAAGATGTGTGCCTTGTTTGACAATCACTGCTTGGGGGCAAACCATAACTTAATGAAAGCTTTACAGATAACTCCAAGAAATAGAGAGAAGATTAAAAAGTTAAGATTGATCATTAAGTTAAGATTGATCTATAAGCATACTCCAAGAGCAGGCATGAGCTTGTCTGGACAACTATCCAAAACCGGTTGTTACTCCTTGTTCTGGAAAATTGTTAATTCCCCATTTCTCAACGATAATTCTTTATCTAAGGTGAAGGTGCTAGTGGCACAGGAAGATTGAATAACCCACTTTGGAGGGATTTGTAACCCAAAAACATAAACATAGCTTCATCTATGGACGATTTGCAGCCAACTACTTTTGTACCTTTCAAACCAGTAGCCATAGAAGAAGACACATTAGCTATCAAAAACAGTGGAAGCCGGAAAGCACCGGGTCCAAATGGAGTCACCACTGATGTTTTTAAATATCAAACTACACTATGGCTGCTAATTTTAACCCAAGACTGTAACGCAGCAGCGCAAGGGTATCCTCCTCCAATGAGGAGTGGAGTAAAATAGTCCAAATATTTAAAAAGGGGGCAGAAGGGATGCAATATATTATGGCCTAATATCCTTCTTAGGTTCATCTGCCAAATAACAGGCAGAATAATCTTAGAGCGGCTAGAAACCTGGGCCCCAGAAAAAAAAAATGTTGACTGAATCACAGTATGGGTTCAGAAAGGATATCGGCACTGTGACCCACCGTATCAATTTAAATTTGATAATTAGTAAATATACAATAGTAAGACAAGGACATATCCACCTCTGCTTTGCCGATCCGAGCAGTGCATTTGATTTGGTTAATCACACAAAATTGTGGCAGACCTGGGCTGAAATGGGAACTCTGGCAAACATAGTTTCTCACCTATCACAGATGTATGAATCTCTTACAGTAGACGTACTTTACGGGAAAAATGGGGAATGTACATTGAGATTTCGAATGAAAAGAGAAATTAGGCTGGGCTGCGTTCTTACCCTGTTTCTATTTTTGCTGTACATAAATGGGGTGGACAGTCTCCTTTAAAGGGTAAAAGCTGATGCACCAAGAGTTGCTACCATTATATTCTATGCAGATGATGTGGTGTTGTTGTTTAGGATGGCTATCGGCCTGCAACATCTGGCATATATGGAGGGAAAAGTCTTAAAACTCAACTTAACAAAAACCTATGCAATGGTCTGTGGAAAGGGGAGAAACAGAGGAAAAACAAAATATGTGGCGGGACAAAAAAGAATACAAGCATGTTCTTTTAGCTATCTGGGTAGTTTATTCTCTCGGGAGATCACTGGGGACCCCCTCTGACCACTCCAAAACTTACATTCATAAGAGCATTTGAAGCAGTGCTCAGATTTGCCTGAAAGCTAACCACCAAACCCACCAAAGAAATCCTGAAGTTATATAAGAGCAAATGTCTACCAGCCACCACTTATGGGGCACCAGTCTGGGGCATGACTAACAACACTATTTTGCAGACTCAAGAAAATTCATTTTTACACAGCCTTTTAGTAATCCCATGCTCCACATCAACTTTTATCACACACAGAGAACCAGATGTTCCTTATCTAGAAAATTCAATTCATTTAGGCTCAGTGGTCAATTGGCACTGTCACTGAAGCATGATGGGTGCCAAGTTTTCGAAGGACGTAATTTGGGACTTCCTAAAACTAGTTAACTGTGAGAGAATCCAATGGCTGTCCCATGTGAATAAGTTACTACAATAAATATATGATACCATTATCATCAAGGACATAGTGTCCTGCAATATAATACAAAAGAGATAGGAACAATTTTCATGGGAATAAGGGAGGCCAAAAGAGAATTACGAGTGAGAGCGAAGCCTTCTGTAAATAGATACTGTTTTGAATCTATGCAACAGGGAATACGAAGGTACGTGATCATTGTAACAAACGCCCAGGACAGATTTGATCTAACTAGAATGTGCCTAGTTATCCGTCATCATCTAGTTGCATTCTCTAAAATGGAGGCATAGGCAGAAAAGTTACCTAATTGCCCATGTAATGGGAAAAGCAGTCAATCGTCAATACAATTTATGCTGCTTTGTACGTTTTATAAGGATATCAGATGTGTGTTCTGTGTTCATTGTTTTAGGTAAGGTTACACATTTATTACCAAGAAGCTTTTAGATTCTTATTCAACTTGGATAATGTTTGCAAGTTATGTAATTTTTTTCCTATATTAAGGCTGCAATTAGCAGACGGAAGTCAATCACTCACTTAGGAAGACTTTGTTACAAGAAAGACTAAATCAAGAAATGGATTTATTATCTCCCGCGCTAGTTTGCACAGAAATTCTTTTGTAGAATAATTTTTATTTTTTAAATTATGTGTCCAGACCCATTTTATATGGTTGTGATTGTTTGTACATTAGACAGATTATCATATAAGATTTTAAGTGTTAAAAAGTATGATTTGGAAGTAATTCTTAATTTTCGGCAAATGTTTGCACAAAAGATATTCTGTATTGAATGATTCTATGTATTTATTTAATATGATGTTAACTTTTAAGACAGAGTGATAGAGTTGGTATTAATTTATTAAAAATAAAGACTATTGACTGGACTTGACAATTACAGGACCATGCTAAAATTTGTAGCATTCAAGATAAGTGAGCTGTTCAACTTCTTTGTGTATAGTGCGTGTCTCTTTTATGTAACGCAGGAACCTGAAGTTATAACTTATTAAGTGCTGTAAAGTAACCCAGTGTTAGTTTATGGGAGAGGTAGTTTTGCTGCAGTGAAAGAGTCTTTGGGAATTTTGCCAGCACATTTAAAACTAAAGTATGCATCCATAAACTCTTAAATACAATGCACCCTGCCCTATAAGCCTTTATGGCCTACCTTAGGCTGTATTATAAGTATTAAAGGAAATTTTTAGACCTGGAAAAATGCTTTTTTTGTAAGGTCAAAATAGCAGTTTTAACACTGCACTGTAGACTGGAATGGCAGGCCTCATACATGTTTCACAGTGCTGCTTTAGTGGGTGCACAATGAGTACTGCAGCCAACTAATACCCTGGGGAAATGTAATACTATGTACTGAGGACTTATAAGTAAATTAAATGTGCTAATAAGATAAATGTGGCTTAAATTGTAAACCAAAAAAAAAAGAAATAGGTACGGGGCATACATTTTCACGTTTTCCTTAGGAACACGCCACTAAGGATATCAAAAGCCACTGTTGCTAAATTCCAAAGTTGCTACTTTTGATTCCATCTAATGCCACTTTCTTTCACCCTCTACATTTATGCATTTATTTTATTGTTTTGTTATCGCTTTGCTCCTCCCAAGGACACGCTGATGCTAAGCAAATAACAATCTGGAATAAAGCACTGCCCCAAGCTTAGTTAAAAAACAATCAAGTCTTCAATGATTTCCTGAAGAAAAAGTGATCATCCCTGGGGAAGGTGCTCCACCGATCAGCCACAGCAGAACAAGATGTACGACTGCCACTTCTGGATTTGACAGTTTTCAGAATAGACAGTAGGCGGATAGTAACCCTTTCGAAGCAGAATGTAAATTATAGTGAAGATTATCGGGAATAATTATTTTATGCATGACGTAGGGACTTTAATCATACTTAAAATTATGACAGGTACGTAGGATTTTACATATAACTCTTTTCTCGACAGGGAGCCAATGCAGCTGTCTCAAAGAGTCAGAAACTGGAGATAAGTTATGGAGACCCAAGAAAATTAAGGCAGTCATATTTTGAATTAACTGCAATTTCTGTACATTGTATTTAGCCAGCGCTATACGCAGTCCATTACAGTAATTCAGAGTCAGGCCAACATCGGTAATTCGAAGAAGAAAGCAAATGTCTGACAGTTTGGCTATTCGTACAGTGCCATCTAACTTATTATCATAGGATAATATGAAAGTTATGTTCACAAACTTTCCTAGGAGTTTTATGGATAGTTTTGTGTTCCTAACTCAGATGGCCAATAGTCACTGGACCAATGGGCATTTCATGGCAGAAAGACTGCAGTAGTCAAGACTTGCATCTTGTCTGAGTTAAAGTTCAGCAAATTATCCTGTATTCAACCTGCAATGAGGACATACATGCCTTGAAGTTGAAGTGACTCAAGCCATGTTTTCCATCGATTCTATGGATGAGTTTTGTATCTTCCATGTATGAAATTACCTCCATATTTAAGGATCCAATTAACCTAATTAGAAGAGCAATATAGATATCAAACAAGGTGGGGGTTGAGTGAAGAGTCCTCTGGAACTCCCTGAGGTATTGAGAAATAAAAAGTTGAGTTGTGACAGCTTGACTGCATTCCCCTATATAGGAGATAAGCCATTTGTGTGCTGTGCCCCGAATGCCTACCGTTAATAGACTGGGTGCCTGTGGAGGTGCAGAAAATCCAGCAATGTTGGCATCGCAACATTTCAAACAGAATGCCCGCAATGTGATGAATTAGACTGTCTTGTAGTTGCCTTTGCCCTGGGCACAAACACTTACATTTGACATATTCACATTTAAAGCTGACATCTTTTTAAACAGTGACCTTTGTAATACATTTTGCTTGCACATCAGCGTACTCAGAAAATAATTGATAATATGTACATTTCTTTGTAGACACATTATCGTTTCTTAGAACACTCTGTACAAGGTCCCCTGTACTCTGCACAAACTATGTTATGTATTGTTGTTTGTTAGGCGGCGGCCCTAAGTGGGTAGAATAAACAAGATGCGGCGGGTACAAAGCTCAGGCACTGAATGCATGGGTTTAATTTAATATATAAACTGCATGAGTCCTTGCTTAGGCAGAGGAGCATTTAAACAGGATCGTTGTGGTCACTCTGTGCCTGAATTCTCGCCCAGCTGGATTCTATCCCTATCCTGAAAAGGACTGCAGCTTGCTCTTCACCAGACCTGGCTGTCGGGTGATACATGCACACAGGTAAATGTGGAGTTAGACCACTCTGGGGGATCTGGCAGATTAGTACACCTATACGTATTAGAATATGCAAAGCTAGGTAGGAGTACAATTATATGTATTCATATAATCTAATGCAATTGTACAATGGTTGAATTATTTATGCTGTTTATCAGTCTTGTCAGGAAGGTGACATTGGTTTGCTTCATATTATTAATCATTGCAGCACATATATTTTACACAAGATTCCATTTGCCTCAATAAATATTTGAAATTCCATTTGTGTTTTTCTTGTGTACCTCTTTGGGCATGCCTGAGTTACAAACGAACGGGTAAGATTTGTTTCCCCGACTTCCTTGGGGGAATTCGGGTTGCCATGTTTTGAGATTGCAGACACCATCCGATGCCTTGCCAGGTTAGGGGCCTAGATGGTGCACTGTGAGCTAACCAGAAATTAGGTCGACATATTCTGATACTCAGTCCCACATAATTTGAACACAGACTCAGTTCCACATAATTTGAAACTTATGCTGCCCAAACGCACAGTCTTAGTTTTACAAAATTCAAAAGTATGGTGAGACAGAGCCAAAGCCATGAAAGATCAGTGAATAGGGCAATGCAGAGAAATGAAAAATCAAAAATGTGTTGGGTGGGCAGCAAAAACAGGAGAGAAACTGACAGCTTCCCTAGTAGAACAGGAAAGTCTCTGGCTCACCGCCAAAATCAAAATCAAAGGTTTTGAAATATTGTTTTTACATATAAAATTAACCGAATTGAAGAATCACTGTGGCGTGAGCAAATGTATAATTTTATCAGCAAATCAGAGTATAGACTTATGAAACTTCATCCTGCCTTTGCACCCAATCACTATTCCACTTCATGAATAATTATTCTTCCCCTCTATGCTAATGCCACCCGGGGGTGCTAGAGCAATTTGATATATAAACAACCGTTTGGTATATGAATGAATAGGGCACAGTGATAGAGCAGAAAGATCTTGAAGAAATAGTTGTAGTTTTGTGGCTGAGCTGTGGAAAGTTATTCAAAGATCATTGAGAATGTGTTGCAAAGACAACTATAGTACATCAGTGTGTACATGTGTAAGCAAGTGTGAAAATACATTCTGTATGTTGTTAATAGAACACAAAAATATAGCTGCACAAAAATCAACACTGGCATGCTCTTTTTCCAAGATATGTTTTGCTAGCTAATTGTGGTTATCTGTATATTTGCAGTTTTTTCTGCAACCTTGACTGTAAAGGCTAGTAATGAAAGAAGACTACAGGTCTTTGGTATGGAAAAATCTGAAGAAGATTTTTTTTTAAAGGAATAATCAATTCTTCCTTCCAACAGGAGGGAACCACTGATGTGGTAAAAGAGGCATTTCTTTGCTAGGCCAGCATGGGAGCAATGTTTTCTATAATCATATAGAATATTTTGATGGGGCGTGAATCTAAAGGGGAGCAAGATGGTATTGTCTTACACACTGCAACTCTAGGACATGTTGAAAATTCTAAAAAATGTTGGATCATACGTTCTCTAGAACCTTTGTGATTGCGTCCTATCCTAACTGGCTGATCTTTGCTTCTGCCTCTTTCTCTTTTTTATGCCTTTGATAAAAAAGAACATAAATATGGTCAGAAAAAAATGGATGCTGATGCCCACCTCCTGCAACCACCTGCACAATTGAAGCATTGAGTCAGGACATTTATTCCCACTAGCAACACCCCATTTTCGATTAAATACTTTTTTCAAAACCATGTTCTTCATCTTCACAACATTTTTTTAGGAGAATCATGCCTCTATGCAGAGGGTAATACACACAGCAAGTGGCTTAATGCAGGAAAATAGGCTTGTGTTATACTTGCACTTACTATGTTGTACTTGCTTAAGTGTTCTATGATTTGAAGTTCCCAAAACAAACAAAGAATCGTGATCGTAAAGGAATCATTTATAGCAATTTCAAAATATTATTCAACGAATTGATCAAGAGCATTCCCCTCGGAAGTAAATTGTAGGAAAAGACCTTATGTAAGAAGGTATTACAGAATGTGATGGCGCACCCTATCTCCAAACTGAAAAGGGTGAGAATATTTATTATTTACACTACAATTTGGAGACCAAACTAATGGAATCAACATTAGCATTCACAAACAAATGTCTTGAATCATGAAAACCACTGTTAAACATAAAAATGACTGAGGCTTATATATAAGTATGCAAAATTCTGCTATAAGTGAACTAATGTCCAAGACTTCCAGTATTAAATTTTGGCACGTTGAACTGTCTAGAGATGATGCGGACTGGGCATCCATTCCGCATCACGTTTATGCAATTCAATGTGTGTGTGTAGAATTGGGAAAGTTGTGCTTTTTGCTGATTTGGAGGCATACACTTGAGAAAGTCAGATTGCTGGAATGTAAAGGTCCTCGCATTGTTAACAGACATTCACCCTTGCCCTGATTGCCCAACTGTACTGGTGTCTGGATTGCTAATGGTGAATTTTTTGTCATAGACAAATAGGGATCACACATGTGCACTATGACAAAACCCTGTTTACGGATTGCAGTCTTTTTGGACCGGAAGGGGCACGCAAACACTACTCTCATAGTTAAACAGCACAAGGGCAGTGGTGGCATCATGCCGTGTAGTGATCAGTAGGTGTGAACAGGTCCTCTTTAACCTCTGTTACTGGAGCGATGCACACAGGCTCACTCATTCAATATTCTGCTGCTGTGTGCACAACTCATCCCCTAACCTACATCAGTTTGATGTTGAGTGCTGTGCAGCTCATGAGTGGTGTGTCTGCACTGGGTGTACGTGTGCCTGGGAAGAGTACAGGAGTGATTTCCTGAAGAAAAAGTGATCATCCCTGGGGAAGGTGCTCCACCGATCAGCCACAGCATAACAAGATGTACGACCGCCACTTCTGGATTTGACCGTTTTCAGAATAGGCAGTAGGCGGATAGTAACCCTTTCGAAGCAGAATGTAAATTATAGTGAAGATTATCGGAATAATTATTTTATGCATGACGTAGGGACTTTAATCATACTTAAAATTATGACAGGTACGTAGGATTTTACATATAACTCTTTTCTCGACAGGGAGCCAATGCAGCTGTCTCAAAGAGTCAGAGACTGGAGATAAGTTATGGAGACCCAAGAAAATTAAGGCAGTCATATTTTGAATTAACTGCAATTTCTGTACATAGTATTTAGCCAGCGCTATGCGCAGTCCATTACAGTAGGGGGACTGTGTAGTTGTTTGTGGATGTCATAGTTCTCTTCGTGTTGTTAGTAGTAAAATGAAAATGCTTCTCTTTTTCATAAAAGTGAGTATTTGGCTGGACAATGAATTGTTACTGCTGCTACACATATTTTGAGTTGTGAGCCTGTGTTTACTCCCTCTATCTTTCTCCCCACTGAGAGAATCTTAGACTGCTCGGACCATGCTGTTCCTGAGAGTCAAGTGCTGAAGAGGTACTTGGACCCGTAGCTAGGATTCATAGTAGGTCGTGCCCCAGCACATCATGAGTAAAAGGCCTCAACCCCCACTATTGGAACCAGTAATTCCTGGTTGTCCCGTGGCCCTCTGAATGGGGTTCTGACACATATGATCTCCCTTTTTTCTGCTCACATATCCACATTTCAAAATTGTACACATAGTGCATTTCCACATTGTGGAAAGCCAGCCCCTTTGTTCAATGACTGGAGTATATCTCTGACTATTTCCAGATTGGCAAGGGGTCAGAGAGAAGTTTGTGAATAGCCACAAAATCTGTGTGTGGACATTTACCAACCCTAACGACTAACCACACTTTGACCTGCCAACTCTCACCCCTTTGTGTAGGATTTACTCCAGCTGAATATTTAGCAAATGCTTGGTAATGCAGTTGTAAATAAAGCCATGACTTTGAGTAAATGACTTTGTGGATCAGGGGAGGACCAAAGTGTAAATGAGCAGCTGGATTAAGTAAAGAAAAAAGCTACATCTTTATCGAAAGGAAAATATGGCAAGTAATTAAGTTGTTTAAGGAGTGCCCAATTGAATTCATTCTACTAAATAAATTGTATCTAAAGCACAGTTTGCTATGATCTAATGTGTTTTGTTGAAATGAAAGAAATGAGAAGGAAATCTGGGGACAGAGTTTGGAAGGCAACACTGAACTTCAAGCAACAATGCAAATATGTATCTTGAAACAATAGAAACGTGAGAAGACGAGTAAATTTGGTGACCTTGCCACAGAGTCCTGCACGGGGCCAATAGGGCATTGCTGCTATTTAAGGTCCCTGAATATTTCTGTGTTTGAAAGAAAAAGCTTCTTAAGTGGAAGAAAATGATAACTCAAAGGAGAATCGGGGACAATGTATCTGTTTTCCCTGTGAACATTTCCATGGAAACAGAGTTGAATTTAAAATAAAGCTGAACATTTGTAACTCAGATAAAGAAAATTGAGCTATTCTGACAAGAGGATATTCTGGAACAAAGGACACTTTACCTACAACTCCACCATGCATGACAAACTACTTCAATACAGCTGGGCAGTTGTCGTTCAGTGTTGATGTGTTATAATGGTCAGGCCCGTGACAATGATGTTCAAGTGAGCGAAAAGCACACACCAGCAATCCAATAGGGACTCCTCTTATGCATACTTGTCAGGACGGATCAGACTCCTGCCAAGTGTGAAAGTTGAGTGCGTTCCCCGACTAGAAATCTGGCTGTGCACTGCTTAGGGTTTGTGAGTCCAGAAGTCTTTAGGGCATTGACATGCAATCAGGCAGAAGTGCCCTGCTCCACATTTCAGCATCCCTACATACTGCATTGGTATCGCTGTGGATACCGCTTCCGAAAAAGGTTTGCCGCCTTCTTGGCTCTGCAAAAGACTGACAACAATTGGTGATTGTCCTTCACGTTGAGAATCATCTTCGTCGCTGGTTGTCATATTTATATAATCTAGAAAAAGGGCATGGTGCTAGGTTAGATCACCTGCCAAAATAAGGAGTCACACAAATATTAAGAACCAGCAAAATCCTCCAAAATGTGCCTAAATATGAGAACATTTGTACAGCAATCCTGATATTGGAAGGCTTTGGCTAGGTAGATAAACATGTAGATACAACAAGAAATCAAGTAATCATTTTCCTAATAAAAGAGACTGATGATTTTTCCTTTGGTTCAGCAATCGTGAGTAACATTTGTTCTGGGAAGTTACCCAAGTTCTTCACTGAAACTCAGTTCCCCCAAAAATCTCTCCATAATACCTGTCAAGCCATTGAGAACTTTTTTTAATCTATTTTCCTGCAATGATATATCTTCTAAGTGGTACCTGCAGATGATTTAGGATGTTTTAATCTTTTAATTTTAGAATTTAGGATCTCATTTGGGCCAAATCCTGGCTTCCCAACTTGCCACTCAGATGAACTACGGCACCTGGTGACCGCTCATAATATTTTCTGTACATGTGATATTTCAATACTGTTTGCAACAATCAGCAAACCATTCCTTTTTGGAAGCCAGGATTAAATTCAATATAGGATACCACTGTTCATGAAACTAAACAGGAATATTAGCCTCTTTCTATAAAGCAATGTAGTCCCTATGCTTTTTAAGATATGGTATGTTATTGCAGGATTTATGAATTGACTCATGCTGGCCAAAGTAACTTCAGAATATAAGATTGCTTAAAAAACAACCAACTTCTATCAATCGGACTGATTACTCTGTGTTTAAAATTGTACCTGTCAATTTAACATATTGAAGGCAGGAGTATTGGAATGGGACAGTTTTTAAGGTATTTATACACTGCTGTATGTCTTTTGGCATCTGAAGAGAAGGCAAAGATGTTGCACTGACGTGTTACTTATATTGCTAAATAATGAAACTATTGTCAGATCTTTTTGAAGCTTGCAAACTAAGAGAGTTGTACCAGTGGTGTAATAAAACATGAGCCCCCCTGCAAAGTACTTGGAGGGGGGGCCTTATGCGCCGGACACAGTCAGGAGCTCTCAGGCTTGGGGTCCGCCATCCGCACACAGTGCCGGAGGGGGCCCACTGGAGCTCGGAGCTCCCCCTCCCCCAGTGCTGCGGGGGCTGCAGGGGCTGCGGGAGCTAATGTTACGCCCCTGAGTTGTACCTTATATCTCCAGATTCTAGGATTTGGTGCATTGTAATAATCCATGACGTAGACGGCAGCTTCCCTAATCCCATAAAGATGTGGCTCCAGCACAAAGCCTTAAATTCAATATATTTTGTGATTCTGTGAACCAGAATCTCTCTATGCTGGCATAGTTATCCCATTTGTGCACATAAACTAGGCGCACAGAAAATTCTTGTTAGTTGGGCTCTATATATTTTTGGTGAAAACTGATAAAAGAGTAAATTTTAAAGAGCTTCGCACCCTTGAAGCTAAAAAATACTTGAAGGACATACGAAGTACACAAAGTGGAAACATTCCTGGTAAAGACAGTGTTGCATTGGATGATGGCACTATTCATACGGTATAATCTGGTGCTATGTAAAGCGCTCTGATACCTGATATCTTTGGGTCAAGTTTGCGCTATATAAAACTCCGCAAAATAATTTAAAAAATAAAATAAAATTGATACTGTTATACTGGTAACTATCTGTAGTAATGTTATCAAGCAATTGTGTCAAGGTTTCCAGTTCCAGGAGTGATTAGATGCTCCAGTCCAGGTTTTTTTCTGGGACTTATTAAACCTGGGGCCGTGTTACACATGCAACGCATTTTCCTGGATTGAGCTTGGCGCTCCTTTCAGAAGGTGTGCCCAGTACAATCCAGGGAAATGCACCGCATTATGGCAAATGACTGCCCCCAGGGCAGCTGCAAACTCGCGCTGCCCTGGGGGCAGTGTGTTCACATGAAAGACGAAGCGGCTGCTTTGAAGCCGCTCCATGTTTCACAGTGCAGGCAGCACACACCTGCAAGGGGGTGTCTGGGGGTCCATGGATCCTCTTTCGCCTGCCAGAAGACTGCCATCAGGGGTCGCACTTACAGTGTCCCACCTTTTAATTGGCGCACTGTCAGTGTGCCTTCTGAGAGCTTCTTTGCCTCTGCGTCAATAATACAGCACGGGCACAGAGGCAAAGCGATTCCCTCATTTGCATGGGGCATGTCCTAAGCAAATGAGGGAACGCCCTCTGAAGATAGTGATGGCGCTTTATGTGCGCCAGCGCTATCAATATTACAGAAGGGGCCGCACAAGCGTCTGCAGCCCCTACTCTAATAACAAGGTGCCCTGGAGGAGCGCAAACTTTGGTTGTACCCCTGGGACACCATGTGTAATACAGCCCCAGGACTACATGTCCCAGAGTGCAAATGGAAAACCTGGACTGGAGAAGTTGGCATCGACTGGAACGAGAAAGTGTAACTACCTAATTTTAATGTCCCACTACATTAATCTCAGCTACGTATTCAAAGTCATTCTTAACCATTGTCACTTAAGGGTAAGTAGCACATTTTTCTATTGTATAGCAGATTGGAAGCTGTAAATCATTGTCCCTAATGAACGCTGTTGGAGACAAAGATAACATTTAAAATCAGATTACGGTTTCATTACTGTATTCAATCACTAAATTCAATCACCCACAACAACACAACCTTACTCGCCCTTCTCCGTGTCACTGCAGGTTATTGCTGTGTAATTCATTATTTTGTGGGAAACATATATTGTGGATGACTTTGCCGCACTCTTTTGAGTTCCACACTAGGTTATCACAGAACGACGTATTTATTTAGCTTGGAGTGAGTTGGTTTTCCAA
Source organism: Triturus cristatus (assembly GCF_964204655.1). Lineage (NCBI taxonomy): Eukaryota > Metazoa > Chordata > Amphibia > Caudata > Salamandridae > Triturus > Triturus cristatus. The sequence goes on from NC_140593.1 coordinate 595,193,335, forward strand.
CAACCGCTTTCCTCCACTATGATTTGTAGTCAGAAAATACATCTGAACGGAAGTGATGTAATTAAGCCGGTGAGTCATTTGTTTTTTCTTTTCTGCTCTTCATACCCTTAATGCGTCTTTATTTTTTCTTATCTCCCCCATTGCCTGTATTTCATCTTTTTTGTAAGTTCCTTTTTTTGGTTAAGTCTAATTGGACTGTCAGCCAATCAAAAGCGATTATCTCGTGAATACCTATGAGCAGAATGCCACCGGATAGGCTGAAAACATTGTTCTAGAAATATGTAGGTCGGTATGCTGGTCCAGAGCAAGTACCATCATGAGATATGTGTGTCAATAAAGTTACCTCAATAACGTGTTCCCAGAAAGTTGTGGCACAGAATATACCCCTATATAATATTGCAGTATAAAATATGTACACCAGGCAAAACGCGGTGAGACAAATAGCGTTCCAAAGAGTATTTCTATGAAAACATAACAACATATCTATATATTGTAAATATGGCAACGTGGCCTTCTTTACGAGTGGCTAATGGGGATGTGATAATTATTGCATCTGTTAAAATGCTATACCCTAGTGATCGGAATTTAACGTGCAATATTTATTTCCTATTAAACGTTTAGCCCTATACAATGGGGATTAACATGTCGATTTGTGCACATGTTGGACACAATATCCATGTATCCGTATTTGCTGGGTATTCTACAGCTGAATAGCGGCAGGTTTTACCTGTCCCACATACCAGTGGCGGCTCCTGGAGGGAGTGCTGCGGGGCAGTGGGGCGGGGAGGGGCAGGGTGGGGGAAGTAAACTCCGGCTGAAGGCCGAACGGAGTTCAGTTAATAAATAAATAAATAAACGAATTACATTGCGTGCGGAGCCGCTTCTGCCACATACATGGGGAAAACTGTGGTGGACGCAGTAATTATTGTAAAACCCCTGCAAGCAGGAGTGTGCGTAAAAATCGGAAATGGAGAAGCCACTACTAATGAGGCCTTGCGTGTTCATTTGTATCGCCTTTCTTGGAGCGGGAGAGTAGCATAGAGGTCATTTAGGGATTGTAGGGGGTCGCAGAGAGGACCGCTGTCTTGCCCTTTGCTACCCCTGGCCTTAAAGGTTGCAAATTCAGTGCCAGGAACACTGGGGCAGCTGGGGCTCCACTCTCTTCATTTTCTGCCAGTTTTTTATTACACTAATAGTGGAGAAATTTAGTATAATAAGCTGGAATGTGCCCTTCCATGGTAGTGGAAGTAAATAAAAAAATACTTTTAAATGTATGCGGTGCGTGTGCTTGCGGGTGAATGTGTTTATGAGCGAGAGTGTATATGTGTGAATTTGTGTGTATGTGTAAGTATGTGCGTGAGTGAAAGTGTAGGTCAAAGGGCATGTGATGTCATTTCCGCTACCCTTGGCATTTCAGTGAATTGACGTCCATGGATAATAGGAAGATGTTCTGTAATTTAGTAATAGTCCCGTCGGACTACCACCAAAACAGAGCACCAGTATACACGCAGCTGTAACCAAGGATTATTTGTACACAGCAGACAGGACACAGTGGTACTGTTCAGAAATGATTGGTTGGCAAGATTTTAAACACACACACTCTCCAAAGGAAGGAAACTATCCTGTTCGAAAACCTTTGGGACCTCCCCCGATGCTCAACACCTATTATTTCCAGGAGCTGCCACCAATGTATTTTTTTTCTGTACGAGGCAAAGAAAGGTTTGAGTGTACTGAAGGCATTTGACACCTCGCTGTGCAAGCAATGCAGTGAGCGAGCTACCAGGAGCAGTGGGATTTGCCACTTCTATGTTTTTTTCTCCAAAAAGATGCATTGTGCTCCCATTCAGCTGAATGTGACAGGCGACTGAAACTGATTGCTGCAGAGTGCACAATGAGGAGGGGATGGAGAAGCAGCACAGCAAGAAGTTTACTTTTAGTGGAAGAACCAGGTCATGCTGGGAAATGAGTCAGAAGAGTTTCAAGGAAGATGGGCAAGCGAGTGATTGAGAACTGTGACATATAACACAGAGCCCCTTTGACTTCAGTCTCGATTCAACAATGTAACTTAGTGAGCCAGGTGGCACTGGGCAGAAATCCAGAATCACAAAGTATGAAGTCCAATACTATGCAGCCACCATTGCAGCATAGGTTTGCATAAATCTTAAGTGTGACATGTGTAGCCTGTGGCCTTCTGTCCAATAACCCTTTGCATTTTGGTGGCTTATAGTTCTGTATGCCATTGAGGGACGGTCTTCAAAATCATAGCGTACAGTGTTCCAATAGCATGGTTGCTGGACTCAAAAATGAGATCCGACAAGAGTGCTTTGTGTGAAATTTTCCTATGGCACAGTGAATTTCCCCTATGTCCAAAACTATTGATCCTACAATGCGACACTGCACATGGAAGTGGTATCTCCTCTCAGATACCAAAGTTGATGCAAAACTGAGGAGCATCAGGGGACCGGTGTGTCCCAAAAGCATTAGTACTGCATAGTAAAACTGAGGTACATCAGAGGCTCTTGTGTGTGAAGGTGTCAGTGTTGGAATAGGGCACTGGAAGGCCCAAGGAATAGAGGCAATGACACTGGGGAAAGGTGAAAAGGAATGAGAAATGCTGAACAAGTCATCGGATAAGGGATACAACTACTGTGATGTGTATGTTTCAGCACAGGTGCTAAACATGTAGGTGAGGATTGAAAAGGAAATGTGATTGTCTTATCCCAAATAGTGCACTTATTCTTATGCTACTCAAATCCTGCATGTTTATCAGTTTACCAAAGTGTATGCATTGGATACGCAAACCCCCAGATTTTCTGTCCTATGCACAATTTTAAAGATTTTTGGACTACCATTACTGTGTGACCCCAATTGAAGACAACAATAATGCAAAAACTAAACAAACATATGAGACTCAGGAATGGCATTTATAGACACACTGCACATATGGAAATATCACACATAAGCAAATTGACAACTTATCAGCTCTGCACCCTTACCATCTTGCTTCCATGATATCTTTTAATTTGAATGGTAGCAGACCCCACCAACGATCAAGTAAACCTGACTACCATGGATATTGGAGTCACGTTCACCAGATTATTGTTGAGTGCCATGCCATATCACATGAGCTTTATAGGACCAGGAGCCACACGCGACCTGTGGCTGATCTGAAATATGTGCTCAATATCCAATTGAAAAGAGTAGGGATGAATCATGCATAATCTATTCATTATTAATTGTGTATGGCAGCAACAAACCAACACTTAAGCTGCCCTAACATGGGCAAAGAAAGTAAGGAAAAAATGATATAAAATATAGATGGGGTACCTTGCCACTCAATAAAGCAGACATAAATAATGCAAAGGTTGATTTACCAGGCTATGCGCTGCTATGTTACAATTCTTTCTATATGGATCGTACACTTATTTTAATAGATGATGAGTCGTGTCAAATGCATGTCCTCGCAATTCATGTGTATCAACTTTTGTGTCTGTCACTGCAAAACTGTAGTATAATGAAACAGAGATCATGGAATGAAAAGATTGCTCTAACAAGTGATGCCACCATCCCTTATGGATCTCATCAAATTAATGTAATTGATGATGCGTCATGTCAAATGAATGTATATGTGATGCAATAAAGAAGATGTGCCACGGGGCATTTCTGCAAGTTTACATCTAGGGATCTCAGAGGTTCTATTTTTAATAGAACTCTGAAGCATGCTCTTGCTTGTGTGAAAGCTGCACAAAAACATGTCACAAGTGATAGGCATTCTACAATAGTGATTTGTTTGATGATATTAACTGCAGTTTTGAGATCGGTTGGGATATCATTCCCTGGATTTCCCCTTTGCAAGAAACTTGAGAAACATTTGGGACCATATGAACGTAATTTCATATTTGCGATTTCCAAATTGCGGAAACATGGAAATAGCATTTTGGGATGTGCAAAATGGTGTGTATGTAACCGCCGATTCCACTAACAGTGATTTCTGTGGATTCGCAAGTATGACATTTTAATTTTTTTAATCGCAAAATTGAGATTCCTTAATAGGAAATCGAAAAATAGGAAAAGTTGCATTCTGAATGCAGAATGATGATGTCAGACCAGGAAGTTTAAAAACTATAGGGTGTGGCCATGACCTAGAAGCCCTGGAAAGTGCTCGAAGTAAGGAGTGTTCCTGCATCACTACTGCCAGTGTATTACACCATTCCGGTAGAACACCATGTCCAAAGAAGATGGGGACAAGGGTTCAGGAAGAAGAAGGTGACATTTTCAAAAAAGGAGCTGGAGCTGGAGCTCCTGACGGAAGAACGTGTCTCCCATATAGACAAACTGTTTGGAAAGGCCTCCTTCATAGTATGAAAGAGGGAAAAAACAAAGAACTGGAACAGCATCTTGGTGAAGGTGAACTCCCTAGGTGTCATCCAGAGGAACCATCCCAGAGATACACAAATGCTGGTAAGACCTGAGGTTTCACGCAAAGGAGAAGGTGTACAGCAGGAACAGGTGCTGGACCTTTAACATACCCCCTCCCACTCCCATGGAGACACTCATCGAGGGGACCCTGGAACTACAAGGTGTAGTGGGAGTGTTTGGCATTGTCACCTCCAGTCCTGCAGGCACCAGTCAGGGTAAGTCATATTTGCTTTATTTACTTAACATAACATAATGTTAGCAAATCAATAAATCATACATCACAGCATAAATAACTCAATTTAAATGCTTGCCCTACCCTGGCAATGCATCGTGGGAGTAGTAATACACATAAGTTGGTTGCTGTACTGTGTGCTGATTACTACACCAAACATATCTGCACATCATAAACATGTCACAAACACATGAAGCACAGTTACAAAAATATTGTGAACAAACATTGACACTCTGACGCAGGCCCTGCTGTGTGGCTAAAAGAATCGATGCATTGTTGGAAGTGGCTAAAGAAATCAACACAGTGCCTGTCTGACCACCACCGCAGTGACCTCCAGGGCATCTGTATTTCCACGCATCCTAGCTAGGCTTCAAGTTTCGATGAAACGCTGGGGCTGCAGTAAGAAACCGATGCACCACCTCCTCTCCAGTAAGGAACTGATGCGTCACTTCCCTTGCGTGGCAGTAAGTAACAGATGCATCACCTTCCCTGTAGCTGTTTTTGCTTGTGATTTTGACGTATCACAGGTACTTAGTGTTCAGAGTGACAAATCCATAGTTTCCTATGGACAGAACTGTTTATACCTTCTAAAATGTACATTTTGATATCTATATGGTGGATTTTGGTCGTTTTGGTCTTGTTTGGTTTAGATAAAGATACTTTATTTTTCTAAACTGTTGTGTGGTTCCATTTGTGGTGTTTTCACTGTGTTACAGTGGGTTATATACAAATGCTTTACACATTGCCTGACTGCTCTGTGTCAAGCTACCAGAGGCTGAGCACAGGCAAACTCAGGTGTGTACTTTACTCATCCTGACTACAAGGAAGGGTCCCTACTTGGACAAGGTTCATGCCTCGGCAAACTAGAGACCCCCAATTCTAAAAGAGAGCCTCACCCTAGATATCCTCTCCTATCTCCTCCTGTTTCTCTGCATACCAGCCTAAATACTCCTCCTCCTCGCCAGAACATGCAATGCCACCATTGTGAAAGAGCCTGATGCATATTTGGTGCTTTTTATAGTTTGCATCTGGTTACCACGTGATCTGAATCAATGGTAATTGCATTTCCTAAATGGCCAGTTTGCGGCTAGTTGAAATGAGGAAATCCTTTGTACATGCAGTTAGCGTTTTGCAATTTGGAAATCCCTATTTGCGATTTCCTATTTTGTGATTTCCAAAATGCAATTTCTGCTAGGTAGAAATCACATTTTGCACCACCGCAAATTAATTTATTTCTCACATTTTTATAGCGCACTGTTACCCGGAGGTGTCCTGGCCTTTCTTACTTACAGAAATGGCATTTTGCATTTCCTAATAGCCAGAAATTGTCATTTGCACCATTAGGAAATGTAAAATGCCAACATACATGTGGTCCTGGGTTGTATAATTGAAAGGTCTGCTTTCACTCCAGAAAACTCATTTGTGTAGAGCAGTGGTAGTGAGATGGTTTCAAGAGATATATGCTTCTCCCCTGCAGGCTGTTGACATGCGCATACACTTAATACCTTCTAAAGCCCTGGGTAAAATTTGCATAATTCCCTTCATGGATATTAAGCGCAATGCCTAAATAATTATGCAAATAAATGCGTTATTATACGAAATGCCAGTCTGCCATTTTTGCACTGTTTTTTTAGCATGAAATGTGTCCAATTTCGCTACAAGATCACACTTCGTGCTCAAAAAAGCACAAAATTGTGTGTGGCGTGAACAACAGCAGCTCATGTTCAGTTCATTCACCCTCTTCCCGTGCTCTCACTAAGGATTTTAAAAGAACGAAGACTCAGTTATGAAATGCGGTGTAGAACTGTAAACTCAGGCAATTTGTGTAACAATCATAATACAAAATTCTGGAAACTATTAGTGATTATGCCAGCATAAACAAAATGCTACCCTGGCCTACTTTCAAGCAAGCAGATAGTGCCTGGAAATAGTGAGAAGAGCTGGAGGTGAAATTGTTTGTAAAGGTGTTTGCACATAAACACAATGCCCTCAAGTCCAGGAGGCGAGCATGGGAGGGTTGCAAATAGCTGTGTGCTCCCAAAACACTGCCTACTTCAAATGTCACACAGTCCACCTCAAGCGATCCAATCAGAGGGGCTCATTTATGAGCCCTTGCGACACTTTTGCGCCGCTGGTGCATCACTTTTTGTGACGCGCCGGCAGCGTAAAAAATGCACCATTTTGCGCCCTATTTACAAAGTCACGCATCTAGGCAGATGTGTCACCTTGTAAACCCCTGTGCTACATTATCCCTGCGTCAGGTATAATGTATGCAGGGTGGGCGTTCCCCCGCATCAAAGCTTCGTAGAAGTGGCGCATTGAAATCTATAAGATTTCAGTGCCGTAGAAGTGGCGCATTAAAATCTATAAGATTTCCGTGCGCCACTTCTAGGACGCCATTGTGTGAAAATCTTACACCTGGCTCATGGCAGGCGTAAGAGTGAAGCAGGCACTTTCACATGTGGCTTGCCCCATGTGGAAGGGCACATTGATGGAGTTGCGTCTGTTTTTTGAGACACACCTCAGCAATGCGCCATCTTTGTGCATACAGATACGTCAGGAATACTGAGGTATCTGTAACTCCTTGTAACATGATGTGCCATACTTTAAATATGGCGCATCTATGGTATCGCAAGGAGGGCAGACTGAGAAGTGTCGCATCGCTGCTTTGTCGCAGCGATGCGACACTTCTCATATATGAGGCCCAGAGTATTTTTGGAATCTCAGTAGGATCTTTCCACACCTGGATTCCCTTCAACTGCAATGCACAAGAGAAAGCTTCAGACTGCTGTATTTGTTTCACATAGGAAGTGATGCACAGCTTTCTCCAAATGCATGGCTTGGTATGCACAATCCCTGAGAAGCACAGGAAAAGACTAGAGTGCATGCCCACACGTGTGCATGCTACAGGAAACTTAGTTTGCCACCACAATCTGGAACTTGGTTCATAGTGACTTGAGAATGAACACCAAAGAACTGTCCTTTTCACAATAGTTAATGACCCAACTCTTCTTATTATATCTTCCCAACATGTGCCCACCTGTTCTTTGATGATGCTTGGTCACTTGGGTTTGTCTTATTCTTTGAAGGCTGATAATTCCCTGTTGCTGCATCTCATATTTATTAACTTGTACAGTGCTTCTGTGCTGATCAAGTGACAATGCTCTATAAAAAACCTTCAAACTGATTATAAAGTAAAAAACAAAATGCGAAGAGTTAGAAAATATTTTAATAATTGCCATCTGAAATGATAAACTACAAAGTTATTAAGGTAAGTCAATAGATAGTAACTGGCCTTTTGCTTTGCGAATAATCTTTATAATCAACCTATCAGGGCAAGAAGGTAAGAAAATATCGAATGGGTTGCGAGGAAGATTTCTCATTTGCCTTAAGGCCTATGGCACTCTTGCCATGCTACTGAGCACTATGATTCTGGAGACAGACACAACAGGCTGTGCAGTTGGAAACACCAATTCAGTGAGTCATCCCCTGACCAGGGAGGCATCACAAGGCCTGCCCTAGTTTGAACGTGCCTTCCTGTGATGTCAGTCTTTTTTTATTTCTGTGATTGCCCTGTACAGTAAGATGGTACTGGGCAATGTGGCACAAACAAAATGTTCAACTACATCCGAGATTTTCCAAGAATAACCCCTTCTTTTTTGTAGTGTATTTGTAGAGGACACAAAAAAAGCAACCACCTCTCCATACCACCATGGCATAGCAGACAGACCATGATATCCTGTTTTTGCTGACACTGTGTCCGCAATTTCATTGATAGTAGTTTTAGTGAAAAAGTCACTTGAGCCAGGGGCCAACTCTAGACTAGTTTGTGGGTGGGTTGCACTGGACTCCACCTGGACTGCCACAGCAGCTTTACGGTCCACTAGCAAAACTCTAAATTAGGCCTCTAGTCAATGGTATAAATTAAACAGAATCAAAGTAAATTAAAGTCCTGCTGTAGTCCTGCTTTCAAAATCGTGCAGCCTAATACTGTTGGGCGGATTCACATATTGAAATTGAGTTTTGTTGACAGTCAGCGTTCGATGATCTCTGCCATGTACACAGTAATGTTTCAGCAAAAATGTTGCAATTTTAATTGTAGAGTCTAAAATGTTTTCTTAGAAAACCCAATTGACATCTGGAATGTAGCCTGCTTTACCTTATTGTTGTTGCATCCAAATCCGCAGATGACTAAGAGTGCTGTACTTTTTCTTCTTATTCCTTTCTAAACTGATTTTGTGTTTGTATTTTCTCTGTGCAAGCTCCCCTATAGCAAAAGTGGAAGTTTCTGATTTCACATTGTTTTTAACACTTTTCCCAAATCCCATAATCTAATTTAAATATAAAACAGGAAGATTATTTGAATGTGGCATTTTCCTCGGAAAGAGAATAGCAGATGAGGAGGCTTAGCAGTATATAAATATTTAGGGGCCTATTACGATGTTGGCGAACCTTTGTCCCCTTAATGGGAGCTGGTGCTGCCGGAGGAAGCTGCGTGCAGCGCAAGCTCCCATTGAGAAATGGGAGTTTTTACTCATCCCTGCACCGTGTGGCAGGCCCCTCATGGGGCCTGCCACACGGTGCAGGGATGTGAAGTGCAGCACCATAGGTGCCCCCTGGGTCACAACTGGTGGGCCAGGAGAGAAGGGCCCCCCAAAGACACTTTCTGACAGCAGTTCCATGTCAGAACGGCGGACATGGAACTGCTATCGGAAAGTGCCATCATCATCCCCTAGGCAGAAACGCCTTCCTAAAGGGATCTCCGACTGTCCGATGGGCTCCTGGAGCCCGTCGGAAACAAGTCAGTTTCCTTGGCCAGTTTACTCTCCGACCGCCAACATTATAATTCGGCGGTAGGAGTGTAAACCTACCATGTAGGTCGGAAAGCCTCCGACGAGCAGTCGAAGGCTTTCAGACCTACATCGTAATCAGGCTCTAAGTCGTTCAGTGAATTATTGGCTGTCTTGGGTTGAAATCCTTTACCCCTTTTATTCTTGTCAGAAACATAGGCAATCTATCCTGGTGTTATCTCATAGAGGTCGGGGAGTCCACTGTGTAGCTAAAGATTATAGCTGGGCTTCAAATGAAGCTGTGTTGTGTAGGTGTGTGGGCAACAGAAACCATTGTAACCAAAGATTTTAATGTGTCGATTTTTTTTAACGACGTGTCTTTTTCAACTCTCATCACAGAATATTAATAGTTGGCCTTGGTGTCTTGAAAGAAACATCGTCAAATCAGAAATGATATGGCTATAAAATGGGCTCCATCAGTCCTTTCCATCAATTTCCCTATTCTATTTCTTTAGAAGTTGATTCCTCAATAACATGGCCGGGTTGCACTGTATATTTGCCTTCTGTAGATCATTTTCTATGTTCATAGAACACTCACATCTTTCGTCCATGGCCACCATCTTTATTGTGCAAGGGCTCTATTAATGTAATACTGTTCTTTTAACAGTCCCTTTTTGCTGCCTGGGCTCAAGATAGCTGGGCTGCCAGTGCATTTAGGTAGGAGGGGCCTGAAGCGGCACAGCAAAAGAAAGAATGAGAATGGAAGAATGCTGAAAGGGCCAACGTTGGACCAACCGATAACATAAGTAGCGGATTACCTTGTCGTCATGTCTTCATATTCAGCACCAAACAAGGCATGGGCTTAGCCCCAGGGCCCTTTGGTGCAAAACACAGACAAACCCCTGTGGTGGTCACTCATATTCATTCACTATTCCACTGAACATTCATGCTACAATGTTCATAGGAGCATCCATTCTATGTTTCTCACATCCCCTTGAGTGATGTATTGCACACCTGTGTTCTTGGAGAGTCCAGTATTTCACAAAACTTCAGATGTAGGATAATGTCTAGTGTGATACGTCCATGCTCCTGAACTCTGACATTTGAGTACATCTTTAAGCTGGCAGTATAGCCAGCTCAGAAGGGACAAGAACTGTTGCGAAGCTCTACAGGGTGTTCATTTATGGAAGGAACAGAGCTGACTGGTATACAGAGGCACTCTAAAAGGGCATTTAAGGTCAGAAAGTCCAACTGTGTCAATGAAGAAAATGGTGAATTAACGGATAGCCTAGCTGCATGAAAACGCTTTGCGTTGGGTGGTGAGGCTTAAGGCAGAATGAAGTCTGAAAGCTCCTGTTAAAATTGCTGAAATAATTTCCCTCACAGCCGACATCTTCTGATGCCATCAGTCATAAATGTATTTGATCATTCCATATGGGTATCCTTTCCCATTAGAATTTAATCTTTTTATAATATGAGTACTTTTGATGAAATTTGGAAACAGGGTGCATGGGAAACCATTTTGACTTAAAGACAACTGTACCAATGACCAATGCCTCCAAGCAATCGATCCTTGGTTGCAAGAAAACTATCTGAAACTCAACTCCTTTAAGTAGGAGATACTATCTTTCTGAACCATGGGCAGCATTACATTAGGGTGCACTTTCCCTGTTTTAAACAGGTGCGCTGGGTGAAAACAGGAAAAGTGTGTCCTATTATGATGACTGTGCTGCCCTCAGGGCAGCCATGAACTAGGGATGCCCTGGGGCAGTGCATTCAGTAGAATACAAAGTGGCTGCTTTAGAGCTGCTTCGTGTTTCACAGTCCAGTGCCTTGATACCCTCACGGGTGACTAGCCGCTCTAAACAAACACCTGATTGATTGATTTATTGATTTATTGATTTATTGAGTGCAGGTAGCATGTGGCCTGCACTTTGAAGTGGGGAGAGTGTTCCCTCTGCAGGCGGGTGCAGTGAGTGACTGCACCCACCTGCTGGGGAATGTCTTTGGGTCCATACTATTTTTCCCTGTTTCCCTCTGGAATTTGGTTGTTGGAACTCTGGTTAGCTGTTACACCTGTGGGGCCTTGTCAAAATGGAAATACATTTTTAACACCTGCACATCTACAAGATGAGTGAACTGAAAATATTTATGCAAGGAAAGGGGGCTACCTGTGAAGAGAAGATCCACAAGGCAGGATCTTGAGTCAGCCCTGCCTGGCTATGTGGTACTACGCTGGGAAGCAACTCTATCAGATGACTCTGAGGAGGAATCTGAGGGGGATCCCCAGCCAGAATACCAAGAAGGCAGTGGCCCTGAGGAGGAAACATTATGGGAAAGATTGGCTCGTGAGGAGAGGAATCGGTTTCGCGCTCATGATCGGAGGCTGAGGCAGCTAGACCGGGAGTGTGAAGAGATAGAGTGAGCCTTAGCTGAAAAAGAAATGACGAAGTGTTCCTTCAGGGGAAATGGCCAACTACAAAGGTAACGCGCATTGTATGCTTGCTGAAAAGTGCCTGTAACGGTATTTCAGATAATGTTCCTTCCTCCTTCAGTGGCTGCTGAATGGAATTGATCATTTTAATGTTAGTCATTTTTGTCAGGTAACTGTAACAACGAGACAGTGTCAATATTGCATTTCTCAGATCTGAAATATAGGCCGGCCCCTGGCTTTGCTCATTTAGTTTGCTTGAAAGAAAATGATTTTCTGACATGATGTGAGTTTGCTGAGCAATGTACTGTACTGAGCTGTTATGCCTTTCATGTGATGATATAAATGTCTCTTCTATCGAAGGCTTGTGCTGCTCCCTTGGCGCGGCCGAACAAATACAAGCATTCATGTGTCTTTGTTTCACCTTCATATTTAATCAGGGCCCTTTTAATTTAGGAAATCTCACAAGGTGGGCTTGGCTGAGCTGCAGTTGGAGTCCAGCTCAGATGGTGGCAGCAAAAAAGTGTTATCTAGTGCTGAGGGAGAAGTACACACATCCAGAGATGTGGCGCCTGACTTGAAGGAGGGGGTTAACATACATCGGGGGTTCAGGTTTATGAAGTAGCTCTAGTGGTGCGCAGTGTCCCTGATGTGGATTGGAGAATCAGCACAGGGGATGATATTTCTAGTGTTGGGAGGGACACTCTACTGACTGAAAATGAGAGCTGCAGGGAGAGGGGTTCCCCCATGGTAGAAATTTGGGTATGTGAGAGTGGGGACCACCCAAAAGAGTGTGGGTTGAGTGACAGAGACAGAAACTGTATTGCCAGTATCAGGAGAGTGATGTGGGGTACTTGTGCAAGGCACTGGATGGTGAGGCAAAGAGTAGCTTGGTTAACACCTGTGTGGGGTTGTGTGATTCAATTGTTGGAGAAAAAATGTTAAGTCCCTGATTTCCAGAGCTATGCCAACATCTGGTGGAGTTCTCTGACCCCGGGAAGTTTGCACCGGAGGCAGACCTTCTGGTGGATCCCAGAGGGTCTGAAGAAGCATCTGGGGGTGATGCTGAAGGAGGTGGCTCAGGTTTTCCCCAAGCAAGTGAGGTAGGGGAGGGGTGTGGTAGCCCAGATAGGTCCCATAGTAGTGCGAGGGGTGTTGGGTCCATGCCCAGTCTCAGAGGAGAAGGAATGGGAGTGGTCTGTGTCCCAAGGTGCCTGAAACCCAGTCTCAAGGCCTGGTTGGTTCCATGAGGGAACACCAGGAGAGAGGCCTGGTCTATAATAGGAGACCATCCCCTGAGGGGGATCCCAAGGTGTCAGGTGAGTTGGGGGGCTGCTGTAACAAGCGACCCACCAGTTCTGGTGTCTGGCAGCACCTCTCCAGTTGGGAGGGTGCATGAGTTCAGAGAGGCGGGTGAGGGGGGACACAGTCCCCAGTGGAAATACCAGTGGGTCAGGAGTTGCCAGCTTTGAGGATAGTGCACCCCAGGGCTGACCCTGGTGAGGCCACTTCTGTTCTGGGGGTGCTCTGTGAGGTGGACAGAAGGCTGGAACCTGCACCAAGCGGCCTCTTGTACATCTCCTGAGGAGTGTGTTTCCCTTGGGGGGGTTAGTGTGCTCCCCCAGAAGTCCTGGGTTGCCAGGCACAGGTCCAGCCTAAGGGTACAGACCTTGGGTTGGAGGGCCAGGTTCAAGGTGTCCCCCTGACCTGGAGGAAAGGGCAACTTCTAACAGTGCTCCTACCGGTTTGTCTTCTGGGGGCACCCTCCAGGTGGGAGGGTGCAGAGCCCCAGTAGGGGGGGGGCAGCCTCACCCCTGACCCCTGCCCAGCCTAAGGGTACAGACCCTAGGCTGATTCACCAGTTGTAGGCTAGCATCCCTGAACTGGTGGGAACATTCTGCCGGACACCTGCCACAGGTGCCCTGACAATTCGAGAGTCTGGTGGTACCGCTCGAGGTGGGAGGGTGCAGAGCCACAGGGGGAAGACAGGGTATGGGAGAACCCACCCCAGTCCCTTGCCCAGCCTCAGGGTACAGATCCTGGGGTGGTGAGTCAGTGTCAGGATGTCATCCCTGACCTGACAGAAGGGGGGTTGTGGACAAAGGTTGGCAGGCACCTGGCCTACTGCCCCACACTCTCTGACGCCACAGTGGTTAGAAAACCATGAAAGGCCTGGGCTCTGGCTCTCAGCACTGACAGCTATGAGTGCCCACTGTGGCTTGCTGTCCTAGTGGACAGAGTGGCCCCTGGGGGGGACTGGGCCACACCACATTGTTGGCCCTGTGGGTACTATCTGCCTGCGGGGACACACCTGTGAGCAAGCTAAGGTTAGGTGTTGGACAGATGGGGTCCCCAGGTGAGATGGAAGGTTACCCATGGGTTAGCTTAGTGGGCCTGAGAGCATGGACAGAGGAATCCAACTGGGTGCAGAAAAGCGTAGAACCAGAACGTGGACCCGCAGTTGTGAGTGAGGTCTAGGTTCTATCGCCCCAAGCAGGGAAGTCCATCAAGGGATTGATTAGTCTACCCTGGCTTTAGGATGGAAGGGGTTGAGTTGGACCTGGTTTTTTCAGCGGGTTTATCCCCACACTTTTTGTTTTTTGGCCTCCTGTTTTTGACCCTGTTTTTGTTGGTTTTAGGACTCTGGGCACTTTACCACTGCCACCCAGTGCTAAGGTGTATATGCTATCGCTGTAAGTTGTGTTTTTGGAGCGGCATTTCCATAATTGGCTTATTTGAGTTACTACTAAGTCCCTAGTACAGTGCACTGTGTGCGCCCAGGCTCTATAAATCAAATGCTGCTAGTGGGCCTGCAGAACAGATTGTGCCACCAACTTAAGCAGCCTTTCAAAGGGTTCTCAGACCTGGCACTACAGTGTCTGTGCGCAGTTTTTACTGACATGTCAACATGGCAAGTGCACCCACTTGCCAGGCCCTAACCTTCCCTTTGCTTACATGTAAGACACCCCTAAGGTAGTCCCAAGTTACAACTGTGGGCAGGGTGCAATGTATGTGAAAGATGGGACATGTACTGGTGTGTGTGACACGCTGATATGTGAAATACAGTGCATTATTTATACCATCTTATAAGTTTAACTTCCCTTTGGGACAAGATAAAAAGATGGAGTTTAGTATGCCTGAACTCGGAATATAAAAATGGATCTTTTAGGAAAGATGATTTTTATATTGTGTGTTTGAAAATACCACTTTTAGAAAGTGGGTATTTTCTTGTTTAGCCATCCTGTGTGCCTCATCTGGTTTGTAGATTGACTGTCCGGCTTTGGAGTGACATTGGCTGTGGATGGGCATTCTCTTCAGACAGCCACTGGGGGATTGAGGTGTGCCCTGCCTTTCCTCGGTGAATCAGGGCTAGGCTGAATAGACCTAGGCTGCATTTAGAGTAAGGGGAGTAGATTTCCTTGCACCTGAATGGGTCTGATCTGCCTTACAGAATGCTGTCTCCACCTCCTGCCAGGAGCCCGGACCAGGGAGGACAGAACTGGTTTTGACTGAGCACAGAGCCTCTTTGCCACAAGAGAACAAAGAGAAATTGAGTATAAATATTGGAGCCCAGACCCCCAAACTGTAGAATAATTCTGGACTCATGAGGAACCTCTGCCAAGGAGAAGACCTGGGAAAGCTGAAGGAGAAGTACTGCCCCTTTGCTGTCTTGGGTTGGCCTGCAGTGGCTGTTTCTGCCAAGGAGAGGGCAAAGACTTTGATGTGTGCTATGTATCCTCCTTGCAGAAGATCTCCAAGGGCTTGAAGTAGAGCTTGCCTCCTGTTCTGAAGTCTCAGGGACACAAAGACTTCACCACCAGCTCCCCTGAACTTCCTTGCTGGGAGTTCTGACCTGTCAAGAGGTGCCTGTTCCTGTGTTGGGTCTCAGGAGGTTGTTCCTAGTGCTGGGAGCTGGGAAAAGAGAAGCAACTAAAAAAGAGTGACACATCTGCACCCCTTTCTGACTCAACACCACTGTGCTGCTGAAGAAACCGACGCAGCACCTGCCCGTGGTTTGAGAAATCATTGTATGCCGAATCTCGTGCACTGATCTCCGAAGTTTGAGATCACTGCACCGATTCTGATGTAGGCCTTGCAACTGCAAGAACTGACACACCGTCTAGAGAGGTCAATGCAGGGCCGTTGTCACCACCGCATCAAGAACTGCTGCATCTCCGAATCCCCACGCATTGAACCGGGACGCCAAGTCTACAACAGCACCGGAGCCGCAGTAAGAAACCGATACATCACCTTCCCACACAGTACGAAACCGACGCATCACCTCCTCTTCAGTAAGGAACCAATGCATCACCTCCCCTATGTGGCATTAAGGAACCAACCATCACCTCCCCTGAAGCAAGGAACTGATGCATCACCTTCCCTGCGTATAAGGAACTTACGCATCACCCTCCCTGTGGCTGTTGTTTATGATTTTGACCAATCCAAGGTACTTTGTGTTGAAAGTGTTGTATCTATAGTTTGCTATGGACAGAACAGTTTTTACCTTATAAAAGTCATACCTAGATAACTGTGTGTTGGATTTTTGTTGTTTTGTTCTTGTTTGGTTTAGATAAAGGTTACTTATTTTTCTAAACTGGTATGGAGTCCATTTGTAGTGTTTTCACTCTGTTACTGTATGTATTCACAAATGCTTTACACTCTGAATCTGAGATAAGGCTGTCTTGGGGCATAACTCCCGTAATCTGACTAGAAGCAAGGATCCCTACTTGGACAAAGGTGCAAACCATTGCCAACTAGGGATACCCATTTCTAACACCCAAGCTCTACCAAGGATGCAAACAATCTCAGCAGATTCTCATGTGACCATGCTGGAGAGTGCACAGTGGACTCTCCAGAAGAAGGAATTGCTGTACCAATGATACAATTAAGCCCTGGTGAAATTTCCATTACGTTGGTGCAACCATGCATAATTATGGGAATTTCACATGTTTGTTAAGCAATATTCTGAAAAGTACGAGATTATGCCGTATGTCACAATTATGCCATGCTCTTTGCAAACATTTAGAGCATGAGCACGGGAAAAGTGCAAACGACAGGAAAGCGAACATCTGTTGTGTTTTTCACGCTATTTGTTTAATACAAAATATGTCCAAAATGGACATGAGGATGCCTTTCATGCAAAAATATAGCGCTAAATGCTGGTTTTGTATTTCACCTATTTTTGTGCAATATGTTGGCCATCCTTGCACATTTGCACCATATGGATGGCCCAAAAATGGCAATGGCACCCATCAGTTTCTTTGGAAATAATTTTTTCTGCAATCGTGCAGCACAAATGCTGTCCTCATGTGTGTAACACAGGCCCCTGCAGCACTGGGGCACCCCTAACTTCCTGGGAGCCCCAACCCTTCAACGGGGCTACACAGCAGTGTAGCGTGGGTTACTAGCACCCGGGTCAGGGCAAGTATCCTTCCACTTTTCTTTTAAAGTGTTGTGCCCCTAAGAATTTTGTGCCCTGGGCAACCGCCCCTGTGGCCCTGCCCACACTACACTACTGGGGCCACATTGAGCCCAAGGTCAATGAATATCTGTGATCTATGGAAGAATCAGGGGCCACTCATTACATTCTGCAGTAGGGCTCATCACTTTGCACTACGCCACTGTCTGTCCGTGTACTGATGCAGCCGCGGCCCGTGGAGGGAGTTCCGTGGGGTGGTAAGGCGGGGCGGGGGAGGGGCAGGGTGGGGGGTTCTAAAAACCGGAATATGGATAATTGCAGGTAAGTAAACAATTAAATAAAACGAATTTCGTAGCGCGCGCTGCATCGATGCAGCGCGCGCTACGAAATTCGTTTTATTTATTTATTTGTTTACTTACCTGCAATTATCCATATTCCGGTTTTTAGAACCCCCCACCCTGCCCCTCCCCCGCCCCACCTTACCGCCCCACGGAACTCCCTCCACGGGCCGCGGCTGTACTGATGTGGAAATACTGGTGCAAAATGACACAGCACAGTTTCATGAAATCTGCCCCACTGGTAAGATCAAGAACGGAAAGCATGGTACACGAGTCTCTTGGTGGTTGAAATGTTGTCACTTTTACTCTATGCAGTAGCCAGTGGCTATCCATCTCCCAACCATCTGCTTTCCACGGCTATGAGCTGTCTGTGCCTGCCAGTGCATCAATCCTAATGAAACCTGGTTAAACAGACCCATCAGCCAAACTCCCGCGAGATTTCCTAAATTAAAAGGGCCGTGATTAAATATGAAGGTGGAACAAAGACACATGAATGCTTGTATTTGTTCTGTGGCGCCAAGGGAGCGACACGAGCCTTTGATAGAAGAGACATTTATATCATCACATGAAAGGCATAACATTTTAGTGCAGTACATTGCTCAGCAAACTCACATCATGTCAGAAAATCATTTTTTTTTCAAGCAAACTAAATGAGCAAAGCCAGGGGCCGGCCTATATTTCAGATCTGAGAAATGCAATATTGACACTGTCTCGTTGTTACAGTTACCTGACAAAAATGACTAACATTAAAATGATCAATTCCATTCAGCAGCCACTGAAGGAGGAAGGAACATTATCTGAAATACCGTTACAGGCACTTTTCAGCAAGCATACAATGCGCGTTACCTTTGTAGTTGGCCGTTTCCCCTGAAGGAACACTTCGTCATTCCATTTTAAGGTGACGGCAATTTTCCAAGCCACAGTGTATCTGGCATTTTTAGACTTGAAGCAAGTTAGGGCTAGAAGTTTGAGAAAGGTTTGTTCAAAAGGAGAAGGCGAAAGAAGATAGGGCAATTTTCAAGCTTTGCAATTAAGGCTGCCAAAAACCTGTTGTGTAACAGTGAATAAAATCTCATAACATGGCAAAAGACAATGGGCCTATTTCACAAAGGTAACTTACAATTTTGAATTAATTTACTATTTTTAGGTTATTTGCAAAATCCGAGTGTAAATTTAACCCAAAAGTGTAACTTGGGGAAAATCACAGTCAGCGGTCTAGTCTCTTGATCCTGACTCTATATTTCGACACATGGCGTGAGCGCGCACTGCTGCACCTCCTGAGGCTTGAGCTGGGAGATTGCTGGCTGCTCGTGTCTGAATGTCGTTGCTGCTAAATACTCGCTGCTATTTCATTTTATGTCAGTTGGTTTTAACTAAATTTTAAAAGTTTGAATTTGAATCTGATGTGCTGAATTTTATTAACAGTTGTATTTATGGTGAAGCGGTGCCCTTAGTCCGTCAGTTCATTCACGGCACTTTAATCATCTCCAATATTGGGGGACTGCTCGTGTTTGTGGGGCCGTCATCTTGGGGAGAATCACGGTCAGCGGTCTAGTCTTTTGACCCTGAATCTATATTTTGACACATGGCGCTTGCGCGCAACGGGTGCACCGCGGGCGCGCCTAAGGCAAACACGTCTGCACCTGTACATGCACGGCCCGCACTTAGCACCACCACCCCTGCTCGAACAACTGTAGGTAAGCCTCCTGTTCTAAAATACCCTAGAGAGCGGTTACTGTTGCTGAATAGCTGCGAAAGAAAACCTGGATGTGTATGTCTCACTTTTGTCACAGGGCGTGCATTAAATGAGGGATCCTGCCATGTAAAACGACTCTGCCAGAGTTAGTGCAATCAAACCACCGTAGTGAAAAATCAGATAGGACATCAAAAAGCAAGGAGGCAGAAGCAGTGCTAAAATGCCTATTGCTGAATGCACGCTCCCTGGTGAAGCATAGTGTTGAGTGTGCAGCACTAATAGAGGAAGGGAACATTAAACTAGCATCTATCACAGAAACTTGGACAGACGAGGCGTCTGGTCCAGATTTAGTGAAGGTGACTCCCCCTGGCTTCTTTTGCCATACTGTTAACAGACCCTTCAGGAAAGGAGGGGGACTGGCATTAATTTACCATTGCTCAATTAAAACGGTTTTTGAAACAGTCTCCAATACTACATACGAAGCACTGTCCTTTTCTCTCAGTCTCTCCCACCATCATTCATTCAAGGGAATCCTAGTATATAGACCACCAGGTCCTAGGAGCCCTTTTGTATCCTTGATGGGCAACTTATTGGAGGAGGGCTTGTGTACAGACTCCTATACTATACTGGGAGGTTTTACATTTGGAGGCAGACTCTGATCCAGATACTGCGAACCTTTTAGATGTGATGAGCAGCGCTGAGTTAAGACAACAAGTAAGTGGGCCCACTCATATGGCAGGGCACATGATGGATGGCATTTTTTCAAATCACCCATATCTCTCAGTCACTGGCTTGTTGCCCCTAGTGTGGTCGGATAATTCAGCTGTCTTATTTGAGCTGGCAGTCCAAGACCATCTGGGATCGGACCACCTCCCTAAGAAACATAAGAAAATTAGAGCTTGGAATAAAGTGGTAGGGAAAGATCTAAAAGAGCTTTTGCTGTCAACTTTTGGTCATTTGCCTCTAGATGTGGAGGAAGCCTCTTTCGCATACACGGCCTGGGTAGAGGATGCCTGTTATACATTAGCCCCAAGAAAGTACTAATTCCTAAAAGGACACAACCCACAGCCCCGTGGTATTCTCAGGAACTAAAGGCACAAAAACTAAAATGCAAACAGTTGGAACGGTCCTGGAGGAAGGAGTACCGACCAGCCGAGAGTATAATGTACAAACAAGGCCTCTTACTTTGTAAACAGTTACTGTTTAAGACTAGGTGAGAGTTCTTTGCTGGACAAATTAATTTAGCCCTTAATTCACCAAAGGAGCTTTTCAAAGTAGTAACTAGGTTGGCACATCCACAACCAGCAATTATTCAAACGAGCCAGGAACAATGCGAAGAAATCGCAAAGTTCTTCCGGGCAAAGGTGGAAATTATCTTTAGCACCTTTGAGGGTCCAATTGGCAGCAGGGCAGGAGTCCTAACACAGGGCCACACCATGGGGCCAGACCCACTGCCCACTATGGATAAATTTGCACCAATATCTCCCACAGAAACACTCAAGCTTCTTTCATCAGCGAAATCAGGCTCACCCTATGACCCCTGCCCAGTGGCGGTGGCAAAATTGGCTTCAGAACCTATTGCCATGGCACTCACTCCCTTATTCAATGCTTTGTTTGCTGAAGGACACTTCCCTAAAGTGTGGAAAATAGCATCAGTTATGCCACTCTTGAAAAAGACGAGTTTGGACACGAAAGATCCAAACAGCTTTCACCCCATATCACGCCTCCCACTTCCCTCTAAAATGATTGAGAAACATATGAATATTCAACTGAGCACTTATCTACGCGAGGCCAAGGTTCTGGACCCCACTCAATTTGGGTTCAGGGAAGGGCACAGCACGGAAACTGCCCTTCTTAAATCCACGGAAGAGATTAGGAGAGCGCTGGATCAGGGAGGAAAGGCTGCACTGATCATGGTTGACCTCTACGCAGCCTTCGATACTTTCCATCATGGAGTACTGATGGACCGTTTGTTGGCTTGCGGAGTGCAGGATAAAGCATGGACTCTCCTCAAATCCTTCTTCTCGGACAGACTACAAATAGTCTCATTAGGCAAGTTTTTCTCTAAATCATTCTCACCCCCTTGTGGAGTTCCACAATGGTCATCATTAAGCCCTCCGCTTTTTAATATTTATGTGTCCTCTCTGGGCCCCCTGATTGAGTCATTCTGCTTTTGTCTTACCTCATACGCCAACGATACTCAAATTGTGGTGTCTCTTCGACCAGGGCAGGAGAAGGCAACTGGAGAGAGGCTCCAGGAATGTATGGAGGCAGTAGGAAGCTGGATGACCCAAAACAGGTCATCCTGTTCGGGAACGATGCTAATATCTGGTCCCCCAGTTGGTGGCTAAATTCGATGGGGACTCTACCGATACCCTCCAGGAAAGTGAAAATCCTGGGAGTGATAATAGATGACCGCCTTGACATGGGCTGTCAAGTCAATGCGGTAGTCTCAGCCACAACATATATTCTCAGGACAATGAGGAAAATGTTGCCTCCTCTGCCGGGAGACAGCCAGCGCAAAGTGGTCACAGCATTGATTATGTCGACTAGACTACTGCAATAGTCTGTACTTGAATATGCAGGAGCGCTTTATGCAAAAGCTACAGATGTTGCAAAATGCGGCAGCCAGATTGCTTACTGGAACCCCAAAATTTGCACCGATTTCTAGTGCAATGAAAAAACTCAGGGGTATATTATCAAGAAACGGCGTTAAAATTATCGCCGCTTTAGCGGCAGAAAACTACCGCTAAAGCGGCGATAATGGGCTTGATAATATGCCCATGAGAATTCTCATAGAAGCCCATGTTCTGGTGTGAACATGGGCTTCTATGGGAATTCTCTGTGGCATAATATCAAGCCCATTATCTCCGCTTTAGCAGCAGTTTTCTGCCGCTTAAGCGGCGATAATTTTAAGGCAGTGCTTGATAATATGCCCCTCAATTGGCTGCCTGTTAGAAAATGGGTACACTTTAAAACCCTCTGCTTAGTCTTCCTAGCTTTTCAAGGTACAGGTCCGGCTCACTTGAAACAACAATTCCAGTGGTATGTGCCCAAAAGATCCCTATGCTCCTCAGGAGCGAAATTAGCAACAGCAAGTTAGGTGGGGAGGCAGAAGCTTTGCCGCTGGCGCAGCAAAGGCTTGGAATGGGCTCCCCTTCCATCTGAGAAACTCTAATGATTTACTGGCCTTTAGGAAGGCACTGAAAACATGGTTGTTCTGAACGACATTCTGGCAGCAATCTGTGAAATTTGGGAGGACTGCAGCAAGCGCCAGGACACCTTAGGGTAACCTTTGCACTGTATAAGTGTTCCTAACATAACATAACATAACATAACATAACATAACATAACATAACATAACATAACATAACATAACATAATATAACATAACATAATATAACTCACAGGTTTCCACCAAATTGAAGGGACTGAGTAATTAACACTTTTGAGTTAGTTTACTACTTTTTGGCTATTCCCAAAACCCAAGTTTAAGTTACACTTTTGGAGTAAATTTACACTTGGATTATGTGAACGGCCAAAATGTAGTAAACTTACTCAGAAGTTTAAATTACTCAAAAGGGTAAGTTACCTTTCTGAATCTGGCCCTGTATGCTTATATAATGTTACATTCCAACACATGCACACAACACAGAATTTCGATCTATTATGTTTATCATGTGAAATTCCTCCTCATAGTTTTAAGTTTGTGATTATACTTTGTAGAGCCTTGCCACTCATTACAGGTAATAAGAGCCATGATTAGTCTGTGGTAGTTACACCTGGTGCCATGTCATCGCTTACTATGAATGTCCCATCAGCTGCATATTAAATCCTGGGTACCTGTTACGTAAAGGGCGGTACTGCATTAATTCCAGAACAGCACGTCCCTAAAGAAGAGGGCTGACAGCCAGCATGAAGCAGCCCCTCCACCCCTCATGGTGCTGGAGCACCTCACTGTTGGTGGAACGCCTTTGCACGGTGTGAACACACACACATCTAACACAGACAACGATAAGAACACCTAACTTGGTCTTACTTTGAATGCTGTTGCTAAGGTTCCCCTGGCTGGTCTCCTAAAGAACTCCATGGTGTGGGGGCCACAGGGATGCTGTCAGTATCTGGACAAGGAAGACAAGTGCCCCCATTTCAATGAAAGAGGTCCTACATCAGCCCAAATCCAGCAGTGGTACTATGCTGTCCCAGCGGTTGCATGCACTGTGACTGTGTTGCCACCTACTCAAGTGGAGACGGAATAGTAATCCAAGTACAACAACTTATAGCATCTATGTGGAACAAAATAAATGACATTCATCAAAATGAGATCCTTGCTTGAAAAGTAGGCAGTACATTTCACCTTTTAATTCCTCACAAAACAAAGGTGATATAGTATGCATATTATGCCAGTGAAGCACACCCTTCCCGTTTTACATTTTGGCACTGACACGTGACTAACATTTCAAGGTGTCTGACCCTTTCATCATTGTGGCTGAGGATAAGTTGGCCAGATCCCTTTGAAACTTCATGGTGAAGTGTGTGCTGAAAAAGTGTTATTTTCTATCCTGGGTGGCAAACATCTTACTTTCCAATATAGTGTCTCCACTTTACCATGCTGGGTATAGAATTGTTCCAACCTATTTATGGTTTCGATGCAAGGCAGAAAAAGACAAAATCGCACACCTAAGGATTTCAGTGTGCTGCATAAATAATCATCCACACTTTAATACTTGTAAAACATTATTTTGTTTATTTAAACTTTAACAGGCAATTGAAACACACAGGTCACACACCCTGCTGGACCAATCTGTATTAACTTCTCTTACATGAAATCCTCCTATGTGCAATCTTGATAAAGTTAGCACTTTTCTTTGTAACAAAATACATTTTCAGGCTCTAACACAGTGTAATAACAATCCACTTTTAAAGGTCTATTACCTTTAGAATATGCTTTTTGTAATAAATAAATTAGGCCTGCTGCTTTTGTCGTAACTTTTCAGAATAAAGTGAATAGGCTTTTGGTATTTGGAAAAAAACATTTCCCAATGAACCAATCATCCTTTTATCCTTTGCCATAGGCTTGTCACCACGACCAATTCTTCTACTGTATTGAGCATAAGCTTTTCCACAAGGTAATACTCAGATATGCTCTGTTAAAATTATTACTATGTACAAAATTACAATTGTTAACATAATATAAAATCCATCCCAAGAGAGTCTCATAACGATTATCGTACTAAAATTTGATATCCCAATAGTGTGCATCAGTTGTCCATGAACACCAAAACCCTTGCCTACTAAAATAATCTGTGATATTTCATATACTAAAGTACCTGTCTACAGCCTGCAACAGAGCATTATAGCAAAGGCTTATTGACTTTAACAAATGCTTTTCACAATAAATAAGTCAGGCCTTCTATCTCTGCAATAACTTCTAATAATAAACAGAGCAGACCTATTGTACTGGACATAACATTTCCCAGTGAACCAATGAGGCCTATAGATTTTATTAAGGCCTTGTCACAACAACCAGCTCAGGCCTACCTGTACTGAGCATATGCTTTCCCACAAGCCAGCCATCAGACATAGAGTAATAAAATCACAAATGTACATTAAATTACATTTGACAATGCAAAGTACTGTCTCCTAAAAGAGCCTAGTAAGAACTATCACAGTGCAAATCTTCTATTCCCATGCTTGCCTATTGACTATAAAATATGCTTTTCACAATAAATATGTCCGGCCTACTGCAACTATCTTAACTTTTCATAATAAACAGAGCACAGCTATAGACTTGATCATTGGTCGATCTCATAACCAACAAGGTCCCGCTGTAAAGAGCATAAGCTTTCCCAAAAGTCAAAAGGTGCAATACAAGTACTCTTTTTCAGGGAGGTACACATTTGCCCAATCAAATGCTTTACTTAAGAGAACCACATGTGGGGGAGCCTTGCGTGGGGTCCAAGCATATCTCTTAGTATTACATTTTCTTTTGATCACGTGAGGTAGGAGAACGGCTTCGCTGTCAAGCCAGACCTAAAGATGCCCGCAGGGAAATAGAGAACACATCTAATCATCGAGGTAGTGCCATCTCCTGGTATTAGCTGTTTTAGCTGTTTCCTCATTCATAAACTGGGCATCAGTAAATAAATGCTGCAGCACAAGTGTAGGCCCCAAAAAACTGCAGTGCAGTTGTTAGTTTTCATGAAAAAAATCTATCTTGACTGAAAATTTAAATTATATGAATGGGAAGATAGAGAGGGCCATATTCTCAAAGAGCTATCGATAAGTTATCGGCACCTTAACGCAGCCAAAATTGCGATAAACCTACCACCCAAAGCACAAGCTGGTGCTAACAGCCCACAACACCAGCTTTCCTGTGATAGCAGCCTCAAAAATCATCGCCACAGATGACCCCGGCAACTATCGCTAATGAGATGCAGAGTAGGCGTTCCCATGCAAAATGCCACAACAACACCACTCCACAACATTCACAACGACCAGCCACATCGGCAATAAGAACACAAAACATGCGATAAGGCACGTTAGCACCAGGAAACTAACACCTGCTCAGACCTGGTGCAAAGTCAGACCACAGCCGGCACCACAAAAGCAAGCACAGCCCAGAGTCACACCTGAAGAACAACAGATGCCATGGAGCCACTGAACATGCGTGCCGGACACCCAAGAGGGCCACAACACCCACCGCCACCACCCCAAGGAGCCCAACCCCCAAAAGCCCCCCCGCAGACCACCACAGAGGCAGCGCAAAGACAGTGGACCCCCCAGGAAAGGCACCAGACTCACAGACCCAACACCTGACAATGTCATTGCCCACTACAGGCCCAAAAGGACAACTATCCTATGCATCCTGACCATCATCGCCCAGCAAGCTGACGGCACCAACACAGTGGACAACCAACATCCCAACTCACACAAAGCAGCTGGCTGTGCTGCACCTGTTGGCCAGTGACACCCCCCAACCAACACCCGCCAGAGTTGGAGGAGTCTCACAGCCAGCCACATCCAAGTCCCTCACACCTGTCCTGGACATCACCATCAGCCTGGTACCCCAGTCCCTATATGACCAACACAATGCGCAGGATCCGCTGGAGACCAAGCAAGGACCATACGCCATAGATGGATGCACGCACGTGTTGGGGACAATCCACAGCACACATGTCATACCTGTGCCCTCTGGTGACACAGCACACAATCACCACAACAGAAAGCACACATCTCACATCAATGTGCAGGCAACATACGAACACAGTGGAATCTCCACCAATGTGGTCGCCAAATACCCAGCCAGTGTGCATGATTCCATCATCCTCCGACAGTCCAAATTTAACCTGCACTCCCAGGATGGCACAAAGGGAAATGCACAGCCCCTTTGCAAGACCGAAATGAACACCCCACACACCTCAACTCCACAACCATGCAACTCACAACTCTGGCAATGCACACATCACAAAATCACATACAACATGCAAAACAAGATGCCCACCCACCAGACATGACAGAACAACTTACTATGGTAACCTGGGCAAGCTGTGAACATGAGCCATCAATGGCATGGCACCTCAGCCACACAATAGCGGAATGAGGGGAGGGGTGGGAAACAGGCATGTGTGAAGGAGGCAGGAGAACCATGATTAGGAAAGCACGCGGAGATGTGCTGGACAGACCGCAGTATGCAGAACACACCCATATCCAGGGAGATATACACCGCTGGTGTATGGAGTGTAGGGGACAGTGGACGCAACCATGTAACCCCAGCCAGTGGGGGAGTTTGTGGAAATCTTGCCTGTTACGTCCCCCCCGTAAGCGTGAGCGGAGTGGTCTAGCCCGACGTATGCCAGTCCAGTGTAGGGGTGTGAATAAAAAGCACGAAGCCCTGGGCATGGTCCCCTTCCGGAATGCCCGAAGTCTCTGCCAGGGTGGCGAATCTCACCCCGCCACGAGGCCGATGCCGTGCTCGTGAGCGGATTTGCCTGCGATCCTGTGCGCCTGCTGTACCCCGGCCCGCTGGACCCCAAACCCATCAGGCCCTCCCCTGCGCTACCAAGCCACAGTGATCACCTGCCGACACCGGCTTGTGTCAAGGATGGCCCACCACGTGCCGGCGCAAGCTCCAAGCCCGAGGCCCGTGACCTTGGCAGCCTCCTCAGACCATCACGGCCTCCACGACACAGGCACGCTTTAGTCCTTTCTCGTTGACGTACTCTACTGCTGCCTCCAGCCTACACTACGGTCAAGTAGGTCACACATTTGGAACTGAGTCTTGATCATACATTATCCGTGTATGCACAATAATGAAGATTCTACTTCACTGTACTCCCTTCGATCATGTGGCAGCAACCATGTGCGTAGCATCCCAATGACACATGGCTGTGGGCCCTTGATGACTACGCCGTTGGCCTACACTGCGGTCCAGAAGGCCTCACACCAATCCACTCCAGTTCGTACCAGGCAGGACACGTCATCGTCGCTGACTGAACACCCTCCGTCAACACCAAGTCACACCCAAATATCATCTCAACGTCGTGTGTCAGAGTTCCAGGAGGGGCTTGCTGAAACGTGTCTGGCCCTTGCTGACAGCTGCCTCCGGCCTACACTGCGGTAGAGTAGGTCACACACAAATTTGAATTCAGCCTTGATTCATTTATGGCTGACTTGATGTCAGTGTACAGGCATCATCGCAAACTGTATCCCCTTTCAGCCCCTGTGCCACTAAGTCTGTTCCCCGAGACCCATGGATACTTTCTGGTTGGACTTTGGTGGCGATTGAATCCATGAACTTGGGGTTGTCGTTGCCATCATGTTGGTGATGCTGACTTTGTGGCGAAAACAATGCTGTGGCATTCCACTCCTCCATTTGCTGCTTCCGGACAGCTTCCACCCTCTGCATCGTGGCCTGGAGGACAGTTCTACTGTCTCCCGCAACCCTCCACAACATACACCTCTGACATTGATGAGGACCCGCTCAGGTCGCATGGCCCATCTGACTGCACTGCAAGTCACCGTCCCGTGGCTGGGTGCCTGTGCTGGCCGTTGTACATCCGGGGCCACTAACTCTGTGCTGGACAGGTCCGTTGCCCCTTCTCCTGGGATATTGGATGGCTTCTGAGGTAATGGCCTTGGGGTCATCAACGCCATGTGTCTGTGGCCCTGCGCTGTCCACTGACTCCGGACTCACCAGGGCTCACACCTCAAATCGAGTCCTGACGGGCCCGGACATCGCATCACTGCAGGAGGCACATGCCACCACCGCAAGGACCACCTCCAACCGCCATCTGCCAGAGTCGGAACGGTGGTCCTGACAGACTTACAAAGTTGCTCACACCTGTCATGGATGCCATCTTCTGCCTGATTCCCTGCAAAGCACTCCAGGTGCCACTAGTTCAGTGTACCATGAATCATCGTCCGTTACTGATTGAGTTTTGTGCTGTGGAGAGGTTGCGCAGCAATGTCACCTCAAGCAGTGTGGGAGACCTGGGACATTGATGAGGAAGATGATGCAGGTCTAACACACCCCACTGCATCTGCATCAGGAATATCTCGATGGGACACAATCCAAGACTATTTCTGCACATGAGCACGCTCATCTCTAGTGCCCCAACCCCAGTGCACTACAACTCACGGACACTTCTGTTTGCATGTTGGGTGTCCTCTGGACTTTTTCCTGCTCCCTCCATGTTGCTCAGCAGTTGACTCTGTTATGCAGGTGTTTTCAGTTTCCATTGCACTGGTGTCCAATGTTCAAGTGGTTGCCAGCACCAAGCATTCCGTGCAGGCTGGCTTACGCACACCCCACACACATCCAGCACAGGCGTCACTGTACATGTGGCCCTGCCCGTAGCCAGTTCAACAAGATATCTGCGTGTGTCCCTGTCGTCTTGTTGTATGTATGAGGGCCCTGGGCCCTACGACATTGCATTATGCTGTGTACAGCGGATGCAGACATGTCACCACAGGCAGCGGGTTACAGTTTGGACAAGTAGCTTTGTCGTCACCCACTCAATTCATAAGGGGAGTGGCCTGAGCCATTGGACGAAGAGCCAACGTGGGTGTGTGACTGATATTTGCGTGCCCCGGCATGGTTCTATAGTGGGAATGTGCATCTGCATGTGTCTATGGCAGTGTGGGTCTCCTTTGTGGGGTGTGGGTGGTCCCTGAAGGGTAATAGACACCAACATATGTGATCTAGTTCGCCTTCTATGGGTTCGGAGCCCACCCACACCTTTTCGGCAACCTCCTTTTGGCATGCTGACACATGGCATTGGGGTGCCATGGAGTGTCGTGAGCCAGCTGTGCTTGCGGGTGCTTCCTGCTGTGTAGTCTTTTGCAGGCCCTGTGTTCTCCTCTGAGTAGCTTGGATGCCCGGGTCCTGGTGGTGGGTTGCGTGGGATGTCCATGGGCTGTTGTAGGGCATCGGTGTTGAAGGTGTGGTGGTCCTCTCCGGCATCACTGATGTGTTGGCTTGTGTGCTCTGCTGGAGGTGTTGTGTGCCCCTCTGCAATGTGAAGGGGAGATGCATGTTGACATTGTGTTGACATGTATGTTTGACGCATTGTTCTGGTTTACAGGCAGATTGTATGACTATGTACATTGTGACTGTTTGGGAGGTGCTGAGTACTGCTGATGGACAGTGTACATTTGGACTACATGACGGATGTGCGGTCGTACGCGTACTTTTCCATTTCACAGTTTCCTGCCCTTTCAGATGTGGTAGGCATGTTTCTGTGCATGTGCGGAGCCAGTTGTGTCCTATGTTCTGCAGTGTCGGATTTGCGCATTGTACCACGTTGCCGTCAATGTGGGTGTGCTTTTCTTGCTATGTGTTTGTGCTGCAGTGTGCCAAGGGGATCAGGGACATGATCCAGGGCAATTGTGGGTGCGCAGTGTGCTACTCCTTGTTGGGCATGTGTGCCATTGTGCCCATCTCTCCCCGTCCCCCCAGTCTCTGGTCGTTACTCACCCTGTTGATGTTGTGTCCGCTCAGGCTGTGTTCATACTCCCTACTCCTTGCACCATCTCCACACTGATGACTGTGGCCTAGCTTTCCTCGAGCTCCTCCTATGGAGCAGGGCTGCCATCTCCTGTCACCATTGCAGCCTTCCTGTTTGCGGCAGGTTTGTGCCTGATTTAGGTTGTCCCATCATGCCAGAGCCTCTTGGCCTCCTTGATTGGCCTCCTAGGCACTCCGACTGCATTCCAGGTGGTCTACTTGTGTGTCAGTTGCTGGTAGTGTTCTGTTGACGCTGATCTGGTTTTGCGGTGGACTGCACCCAGTCTTCCTCTTCCTCTTCTCCTCGGCCATCCCCGTTGTTCCTTGCTGGTGGTCTGTGGGGGTTGTGAGTTTGGCGTTGGCCTCTGCGCTGGTTCGGGGTGCATCCATGATGCTGCACACTTTGGACTCTTTCTGGTGTGTTTTTCTTGTTCTGCTTTTATAGTGCATTTTCCCGCCAGAAGCATGGGATTTGCCAGCCTGTGGCTGGTTTTCGCAGCTTTTTGTATCGCGCTTGGCCTCATCGCAGCTTTTTAGGTGTTCGTGTTTCGCATTTTTGCGGCTTGGCGTTGTTTTTAGCATGGCCATTTGACGCGTTATCTGGTGACTATCGCATGGTACTGCCGTGTTGTGAATACTTGGTTAACATAGCGTAAAATTCCAGCGATCGACTGCTATGTTGTAGGTTGGGTTAAGTAACATTTGCGATGGTTATCACACGTTCTTGATAATATGCCCCAGAGTGTTTCATGCATGGTGGTTGTGTGGTTCATAATATAACACAAATGGATTAGCATTTATGTTTTTTTGAACTAGTGTTGAATGTGTTTTCCCATTGTGGAAGAGAGCGCATTTACTTTCATTCACTTTACTGAGGCCCACAATGCAAGATCTCAGTGTATATTGGCACAGCAGTGGAGTTGGCTTTTATAGGCAGGAGGAAAGCAAGGGAAATGTGTGACATGTTCAAGACAGGACTGAAGGCAAGAAAGTGGAAATAAGAAAATGCAATCAGTGGACTGGAAATAAACCAGGCGCAGCCCGCATTCTTCAGCTAAGGGTAGGGTGCCGTCGCATCACCGGAGAAGCATGTCGCAGGGTCGTTGCATCGCTGAGGAAGCGCGCCGCCGCTGTTCGCCACTGCAACACCGGAGAAGCGTGTCGCCGTCACCAAGGGTGTCGTCGCATAACCGGAGAAGCGTGTCACAAGGCCTGTCACGGCTCAGAAAACCACTGATTTCGCAGCACGGCCGTCGGGCGTGCACGCATCGCCTCCACGTTGTCGCATCGCAAGAGAGATGCCATTTTGTTGCATTGCACCAGATCGTCGCAACGCATCGAGGCGCCAACTTGTCGCATCGGAACCGGAGCGCAGGAAGAATCAACGCATCGCCTTCTCTGCACCCCTTTTGTTTGTTTTGCGTTACTCACCCCAGGTACTTTGAGACTAAAGTGTCACATTTATCATCTACAAGTTTATTTTCCCAACAATCTTTATAAAGACATTCTACTAAGTATCTGTATGTTGGATTTTTGTCGTTTTGATCTTGTTTAGTTTAGATAAAGATATTTTATTTTTCTAAACTGGTGGTGTCCATTTGTGGTGTTTTCACTGTGTTACTGTGTTTGTTGGTACAAATACTTTACACATTGCCTTTGGGATAAGCCTGTCTGCTCATGCCAAGCTACCAAGGGGATGAGCAGGGGTTATCTAAAGTGTGTATCCCCCTTAGCCTGACTAGAAGGAAGGGTCCCTATTTGGACAAAGGTACCTACCTCTGCCAACTAGAGACCCCCCAGTTCTAACACCCCCCGACGTCTCCAATGAGTTTATTGCAATACAAAGCCTTGTAGTAATTGGCATAGTTTGTTGTGGATAAAGAGCCACACTTCACTGAGGGAAACTTAGACTTCCAGCCAATAGAGACTCCTGAAGAGTATTTGTCAGCCATTGAAGTGGTAAGAGGGCGGCGTGGCAAATGGAAAAGGCCAAGCCAATCGTTCCTCATTTTATGACTTGCCTCCCTTTGGTCCCGTCTAGAGAGTAATTTCAGTGGGAAATCAGAGTTTGTCATTTTTAAACAAAGTATCCTCCTTACCTTTCCTTGTGGTTTTGACTGTGTTTTTTTATTGAACCCTAAAACCAGCCTCCTGGATTGTACTGCCTACATAAAGTAAAGTGTTGTATGTGATTCATGGATCTGTTGATGTTTGATGTGACCGAAATCACTTTACCAACTAGGCAATTGTCTTAACATCACAATTAGTGCAATAAAAGAAAGGTTTCCATGTTGCACGTCGCCAAAACATAATTACTGTGCATTTTATACAGTCACAGTCTATATTACTCGTTATCCTGGCAGTGCAAGACATAAACCAACATCTCACCATGAACATGACATGCAGCATCTAATGAAAAGAAAAACACATAAATCATAAACACTGTACACCCTATTCTAATACTGAAGCAGCGCTCGGATCCTGGGTAGTGTAATAACCAACAGTGACATAAGTCACAACCCCAGTGAATTCTCATGGCATGAAAAATGCAGCAGTTTGGTCAGAATGGGACCATATAAATCACCATGGGTCATCATACGTACAAAGAATACTAAATAACATTATACACACCTAGGGTACAGCGTTCCTGCACTCCTACAATGTTATTTAACAATACACGAACCCTGAGGGACTGTAGCGTACGGCGCACTTGTGCTCCTATCCGTAACTTAGGCTTTAAAGGGAATGCGGCTGGTTCCCTTGGGCACTCAGGGGCCTCCATCGAGGTTTTACCCCGTAGTGTCAAAAACATCTAAGAACCAATGCCCTCAAATGTTGGCTAACCCGGAGCCTTTCATGGCTACCGGGCCGTGTCCTTTCAGGGGGTAACTAAGTAGCACCACCCACAAAGGGAGCATTGTACGGCTGGGTAACTCCCCCAGGGGCCCTACACTTGCTGTGAAAGGTCGTTCCACTAGTGAAAGGCGACTACCTGTGAGCGTGTTATGCGGCCGCTACCTCCAACACAGCCCTCCTTCTCAAGATGGGCCCGGTTGCCCATTTAGGATCAACATCACCTGGTAAACAGTCACAAAGGGCACAGAAGGCTGCAGCGCGAACTGGCAAGATCACGCTAGAGGATCAGCCCCACCCACAGCCGGACTGGGCTACCATCTGTGGTGATGTCACACAGGAATCCCGATTGCTGAAGGAGGAAGGGGGGGCCATGCTGACGGGTTTTCTGACAGCTGGTCACGCTGCCTTCACTGGCAGAGACTCTTCTCTTTGGCATGGTACGTTGTGGCCCTCTGGTGAAGGGGGCCACACCAGGAAATGAAATGAAAAGAAAGATTTATATAGCGCGACTGTCACTGACGGAGTCTCCTGGCGCTGCAGACAACTAGACTAACTATAATGTCCAGACTAAATCATAGCCAAGGAACAGACATCTGTTAGGCCAAAGATCCAAGTCTTAAGGGCTCGTCTAAACAGATCTTCACCTTGAATTGTCCTCAAGTCCTTTGGCAGAATATTCCATGCTTTTGCTCCCAGTACCATGGATGATTTTCCTCCTTTTGATGACAATTTGAACCTGCTTATTGCCAAAAGATTTGCGGAACTAGATCGTAATGTCCTTGTTGTTGTGTATGGTTTAAATCTGCTGGATAGATAAGCGGGGCCGACTCCCCGGGAAGCTCTAAAAGTCGTCAAAAGTAGTTTAAACAGGATTCTTTTATGAATCGGAAGCCAGTGCAGAGCCTTCAATGCAGCAGAGGCAGATGATCTGCGAGGAAGTCCCAAGACCAGTCTGGCTGCTGCATGCTGGACTACCTGAAGCCGTCTCAGGGAGGATTTATTTGTCCCAACGAGGAGGCTGTTGCAGTAGTCCAGCCGAGCCAGTATAAGAGCTAATGTCACCGTTTTTCTAGCTGCCAAAGGGATAAGATTGAAAAACCTTTTCAATGTACGGATATAGCTGAAACAGATCCCTGTTAATTTTAAAACATGGGGCTTAAAGGAAAGGGAGGAATCAAACAGTACCCCCAGATTTTTAGCAACCTCTACCGTTGAAGGAGGGGCTGCAATGTCATCGGGCCACCAATCTTTTGTGTTGAAACATATTGTTTTTACCAATAGGAAGAATCTCTGTTTTATCGGTGTTACAGCAGAGATGGTTGTTGCTCATCCATTTAATGATTGCCGAGAGACAAGCCCTGAAATTTTCTTCCACTGTTGTTGATCTATCTTCCAGAGACAGAATGAGTTGGGTGTCGTCCGCGTAAAATGTAGTCTCAATTCCAAAGGACGAGATTAACGAAATCAGCGGGGCCATGTATATGTTAAACAACAGGGGACTGATAGAGGCCCCCTGTGGGACACCCGTAGAGACAATGTGCTCAGCTGACACACAGGAACCCAAGGAGACAACCTGTTTCCTGTTAGACAGGAATGATATAATTAGGCTGTCCGGTTTTAGGTTTAAACCTATAATAACTGATAAAACCCCACTGAAAGGGAACTAGCCCTCACCAGTGTAAACATATAAACACTGAAAAAACACCTGCACAACCACAAACTAAATGCCATTCAAAGAAAGCAAAAGGAGTGTGAAAGTAATTTTTTTCTTCCTGAGGGGGCCAATTACAATGAAACCTTGTTATACAAGCAAGAAGCAAGAAAGACTGGGCTAACATTATTCTGCTTGAGTTTTGTTGTTCAGGGATTTCACTAAAATATTGTTTCTACTTCCTTTTTTCAGTTTTGTGGTCTTTAAAGATACAGGGTTTAGAAGCATGTTTAGGTCTTGTTTAATTATTTTATAAACTGTAGAGAATCAGGAAATTTCAAAATCATGTTTGATATTTTGGCGTCGTTTAATTCTTTCACTGAGAGGTAAAATAGCTGGTTTCATAAGAATCTATCCTAATATGTACCATCACATTTAGCCACAGAGAATGAGTAAAAACCCTTGATACATCAGCCCCCAGTTTCTAGTGAGTCAGTATTGATAGTAGGTGAATTGCCAGCACCGCAGGCTTTAAACATTCAAAGCAAGGTACTGTGAAAAGTATATGTGAAAAAAGTGTGATCAGTAAGCATCTGGGATAGTGGTGAAAACATGACACCAGACTTTTAGAAAACATGGAGCGCAGTGGCACTTGTAATGCCGCTGCAAAAAAGGTTCTTTCCAAGTTCAACAAAGATTGGAGTGATATTGTTTGTATTTGCAGTGATTCAGCTATGTATATGAAAAAGTTGTGTGATGACCTGTCAAAATCGATACCTGAGCAGAAGTGCTCCCCTGTAAGAGATCCTTGTCACTTGTTAGATGGAATGCTGAAAGCATCTTTACAATCTTCAGAGTTAATGAAGAATGCTTTTGACATTTTGGTCCATTCTGGGTTACTGTTTTGTTATGCTCTGCAACAAAAACGCAAATATTTCACATTCTGTACTTTGTGTGGCATCAAAGAAAGAGTCATCCCAAATGTGTCACTTATCTGATGGTTCTCAGTCCAAGGGACTGTGAATGCTATATTATTCATGTGGCAACCGTTTAAAGAATTTTTGCTGAGTGATGATGCCACAGGCAAGAAATGTGAGGATCTTTGGTCGCATATTGATAGCGACGTGAAAAAAGTACACTCTACTGCATTCTTTAAATTTTTACAGGAAAACATAACTGCTGTAGTGGACATAATATAAAAACTAGCTTCTGAAATCACCCTTGTCTGCCAAGTGTTCAGCATATTTGGTGTAGATGTGAAACATCTCCTTGAGAGAAGGCTGGGCGACACCTTTAGTGACTTTGCACTGCAACATGTTCCATGTTAGAGTGCTTGCCACTTGGTAAGCAAAGTAATGTTGAAGAGCAACTCAGGAACTTTTATTTTATAATGTATGAGAAATGGCTTGCAATGATGCATAGAAATGTCCCTTCACCAACCATGGCATTTGAAGTCAATGAAACCTCACTTTGGTACTCTGTACAAGTTCTAGATCCCTTCCGTAAAGGGGAATTTTCTCTGTAGTTCCAAAAGTGCTGCTTCATTTTTGTCCGCTTCTACAACTCTGAGGGCATAAGGTCCCAATTCAACGCTAATGTTGCAGAACCAGCCCAGAGAATCGCAATCTTCAGATGCACCAGTATTGGCATGAAAGCTATGTCAGTGACCAGCGTTAGCAAATTGTGTACTGGCTGTTTTGGCGTTGCCTGTCTCAAGTGCCAATGTTGAGAGGGCCTTTTCGCAGATAAAAGCTTACATGGGAAGGAAAGAGTGAGCGCACATGACCAAAGACTCACTGAAGAAATATTGTTTGGTGTATTACAGTAAGTTTGATTTGCAAATATGTATTTGGACCTCATACGGACTGTACGTACAAATATACCATGCACTATCAGTGCAGAAAACAAGCAATAATAAAAGCAAAACTTTCCATAAACACAGGAAAAACACTATTTCTGTTGTTTTTAATGGCGCGAAAATGTGTAACCACTGATAACCACTGTTTTTTAAGGTATTGAAATCACTTGAATACACTGAAAAAACCCCACCAGAATTTACCAAAAATAGAAACAGAAAACAGGAAAACCTAGATATAATCCATGCCAATGCCAGGTTTGTAATGCCACATGATCTTAATCTGGCTAACAGGATGTCATGGGAAATGGTGTCAAACGCGGCAGACAAATCCAAAAGGATCAAGACTGCCTTTCTGCCGCTATCCATGATAAATTTAAGGGTGTCCGATATCTCAAGTAAGGCTGACTCTGTCGAGTGTTTAGGACGAAAGCCAGACTGACGAGAATGAAGGATAGCTGCAGATTCCGTGAAGCTAACAAGTTGTCTATAAACTATCTTCTCGGTAATCTTACCCAAAGTAGGTAGGAGAGATATAGGCCTGTAGTTAGATAGGATGGATGATTCCACATTCTGTTTCTTTTTTAAGGGTTTTACGATGGCAAATTTCCAGTCCCTGGGGACAATGCCCAAGGCAAGAGAAGAGTTCACTATACTATTAATGACTGGATTCACCACATCAATAATATGATGTAAAAAAATTGGAGGGCATGCATCCAATGGTGAACCAGATTTACAAGCTAGGATGACCTCTTTCGTTTGGGCTAGTGTGGCGGCTTGAAATGATTGCAAGACAGGAAGGTTCGAGTCAGAATCTGATATGTTTTTGTCAATGAAATCTTCCAGCCTAAGAGCCTTAAAGTTACTTTGAAGGTTTTTAACCTTATTATCAAAGTAGCATGCAATTTAATTACAAAGTGCCACCGACGGAGGAATAGTGGTATGCAAGCCTTTAGGATCTATAAAGGATTTTACAATTCTGAATATTTCTTTTTGGTTATTCTTGGCTATAATAATTCGATTGTAAAAATATTCCTTTTTTGCAGCTTTAATAGCAAGCTTATATTTCTTCCTAAAAGCTTTGAAGATTTGCAGGTTAGATGTTTCATATCCCCTTCTCCACCTACGCTCAAGCTGTTTACTATGTAGGTGAAGATCCACAAGATCCCCTGAAAACCAAGGGTCACTATGGATCTTCCTCTTAGAAATTCTAGTACCTCTACTAGGGGGTTCCAGTTTATTCACTAAAAATGTGAGCCAGTTGGACATTCTAGTTGAGTCTTCTTCTGGATCCCCAGTAAGAGTGGGCACCGTTTCTTGAGCCATAGCCAACAGAGAAGGGTTAGAGACTAATGAAAACTATTTCCGCCTGGGGATGTTGGAGATGTCACTATCATTTACACCTAAACTGGATTTTCGGGGAATTGAAAAGGCAAAGGGAATAAAGCTGTGGTCCGACCAAACCTGTGGCAATGAATTACTAGTCTGTAAGGACTTTAAATTGGTACAAACAGTGTCAAGTGTGTGCCCTCCACAATGAGATGGACCTTGGACCATCTGTTTAAGTCCCAAAATGGAGATAATTTCTAAAAAAGGTGAAACTCCTGGGTTGTTATCACATTCCAAATGAGGATTAATATCCCCAAGAAGAGTAAAATTCGAATACCTAAGCACTGCCTCACTAAGGGCGTCTCCCAATGATTCTAAAAAAGTATTGCTATTGCCTGGGGGCCGATACAGCAGTACCCCCGAAAAGGAAAAGGAGTTATGCATACTACAACAAAAGCCCATGTTTTCAGCTCATTTTTGTCCTTGTAGGGTAAAAGTCTTCACCTGCATGGTCTCCCTATATATAATAGCGACTCCCCCTCCCCTGCCATCCTCTCTATCTTTCCTGCACATGGTGAAATTAGGCGGCAGAGCAGCCACTATATCCGGATTGCAGTCTTCCCTCAACCAAGTCTCAGTGATAAATAGGAACAAACACCAGCCTCCTCCTTCCAGGCTAGGTAGTGCTCAGATCAAAGATACTGGGGTAGATAACCCGTGCTCACCATGCGCTAGCCTCTGAGACAATAGGAAATGTAAACGAAGTGCTCACCACACTCAGTTTCTTGAAATAAACTACTCACGCCTCAGACTTCCATAGGCAGCGCCACACATGTGCTGGCTATCAAGAAGGGGAAAGTCAGTTATCTGATGCTGGCTGGACTCTTGAGTCCCACAGCCAAGTTCTAGGAAGTTTGAGAAGGATCCTGCTCAACCCCTGAAAACACCTCACATAAACAGGGGGATGGGCAAGGTCCACAGCTCCTGGAGAGCACTGGGGGCACGAAAGCAGCAAGGAAACAGGCAGCAGGCCAGCACATTATGGTCCTTGTAGCAAGTGGCAATCCTTCTTGCAACTCAGCAGGCGACAGGTCAGCGCAACAAGCAAGTTAGTCCAATGGTGGTTCTTCCTGGCAGCATAACAGCTCCTTCTGACAATGTGCAGTCTGTAGAGCCAGCAGTGTCTCTTTACAAGTCCACACAGTGTTTAAAAACATGGGGTCAGAGCCCCTATACTTATACTCAAAATGTCTTTGATGTGAAGGTAACTTCAAACAAACTTTAGAAGTTCACAAGACCTACATTAAATCCCAGCCCTTTCTCCTGACACACTACAGGGGGTGGAGACAGCATTGTTAAAGGACAGGCAGAGCCCTAATCAGTGGCAACTCCTCCCGCCACTCTAGAAGGCTCATTAGCTGGGTAATGGACCATCAGGGTGTGCCAGGCACACCTTGGCTCCCTTGGGTGTCTAGAGTGAATGCACAAACAGGCCCCTGTCAATCTAAACCGAACTTTCATTGGAGTCAGGCTGCAAAGCACAAAGAGTCATAAGCACATAGAAATGTCCACTTTCTAAAAGTAGCATTTCTAAAATAGTAATGTAAAATGCACATTCAACAATAAGCAGGATTTATCACCACTATTCCAAACATTCCAAACATGGCAACACTACTCCTTTCAGATCAGAAATTACCACTGAACACCTATCAGGGAATTCCCAATGCAAACCCATGAAAGGAGCAGCACTCACAGCAGTGAGAAACCAAATAGGCTGTTTGTCACTACAAGGACATGCCACACAACAAAGGCACATGTCCTACCTTTTACCCACACAGCACTCTGCCAATAGGGCTACCCAGGGCCTACCTCAGGGGTTACCTATAAGTAGTAAAAGGGGAGTTCCAGACTTGGCAAGTAACTTTAAATTCCAAGTCACTGTGGCTCTAAACCGCAGTGGCAGAGGCCTGAGACAGGTTCAAAAGTCTACTACTGTGGGTGGCGCAAGCAGCGCTTCAGGCCCAGTAGTAGCATTTAATTTACAGGCAGTGGATATATAGGATATAACTGTACAAGGGACTGATAGGTAAATGAAATATTCCAAACAGGTGTAGACCAATCAAATCAAGTTTAAAAGAGAGAGCACATACACTTTTAGCACTGATCAGCTGTGGTAAAGTGTCCAGAGTCCTAAAGCCAACAAAAACAAGTCAGATAAAAATACAGGAGGAAGGCAAAAGGTTTGGGAACCACCCTGCAAAAGGGCTAGGTCCAACAGTTTTATATAAAGGGAGATGTGTGATAGTGGGCTGGTAAGTGTTGGTGTGTGATGTATGGAACTGTTGGTGAAAGATGCATTCAATGGTGGAAACATCACGCAGAATGGTCAAAGGGGTTTGGAGAAAGCGGTAGAGGTGGACTTAAGAGGAGCTTCAACTTTGCTTTTCCTTAGTTGTACTTGCTCTTGAAATTAGGACTTAAGCTTTTCAATCATACCTTTGAGAAAGTATTCTTTTCAACACTCTTTGTCAGCATCCTTGCTCTAACAATCCTGTGTTTGCATATTTATCTTGCTTTATATGTAGGGACAGTGATCCTGACATTAAATGTAGGGAGCAATTTAAGTCGGATTTTTGAATGATATGGCCATTTTGGGATATGCACATGTATGCTCCATTTTACTAAAAGCAACTTGATGTAGATTGTTACTATCTACTACCTTGACTTCCCTTCATGGGACGTTATTAGTGTCAAAGGTGAATGTGGATGAAGATTGTGTGCTGCACCTTCAGTGACTTTAAATATGTCACGACCTACAGTGATGTCGTGGGACAGTAGGTGTGTGATGCCACTCTTACTTTTCCTGTAATTATGGTGGTAAAATTCCATTCCAAGGGGATAGCCTGTGAATCTTTACCGTTGCCTAATTTGAGTACTTGTCCAACTCTACATGGTGGTTTAATCGTGAGTGTTTGAATCGGGTGGATGGTTAGGGAGTCCTGGAGAGGGTTATTTCTGTCTCTTTTATAAGGCATGTAGTGGGAAAAGGCCATTCTGAACTTGTTACAGAGGAGAAGCAATTTCTTCTCTGCTGGTACAAAATCATAACAGTAGAGAAATGGAGTTGACATTGATTTTTGACAATTAGCAGAAATCGAAAGAACATGGAATGTTTTGTGTTTCAAGGCTAGAGTGGCTGATGTTTTGTTTACAAAGAAGAGACTGAATGCAAAAATAAGACTGCTGTGAGCAAGCATTTGAATTGGCATAATTGAACAGCCAATAATTTTAATTTTGTTGGCACAATATGTATCAGGGAACATATACTACTCAGGGCGTGGATTTTCACACAGCCCGTGACACACCAGGGTCATGAAGAACGCACTTCAACAATTATCAGAAGTGTGAGTGTATTAGCCAATATAACCTTTGCAATTTTTGGGGAATATATTAATATGTTGCACGCCCAACAGTCACTCGTCTAATTGTAAAAATCTAACTGGAGCATAAACCTTTAATTAAAACAAAGATTGTGAAAAGTTGTATTGAAAAAAAAAATCGAGTAGGTGGAACAAAAATCCCAATCTGGAAAAACACAATTTGTGTCCATTTTTTCAGAGCTGCGTTTTTTCAAAGTCTCTTCCCTAAACCCGATGCTGTTTCCAATTGCTGGTCATGATATTTCCTTGTTTGCGCGCTATTATCATAGTGGGCTATTCTTTCCAAAGAAATGTCATGGCATTCGTTACCCAATCCTCTGGATATTTTCCCCGTTGTATTTTGTACAGGTGCCTCACTACATGTCACCCGCCGCAGTCTATTCTCTCTCTCTGGAGGGCCGTGGAGCTAATGAATGAAGCGTTGAGCGAGCACGGCTATTGATTTAATCTCAGTGTGGTATGGCCTGGTAGGGCAGTGGCACCCCTGGATACATAAAATGCATCGCAGCCCTTTTCCTGCGAATAATGAAGGGCTGGAACTGCCATTGTCTCTTTTCTTATAAAGTTCCCTTAAAGTCAGTCCCAACAATAAAGCTTGGTTAGATAACATCACTGTTGCTGCTGAGAAATCAATTAGTTGAGACACACACATGCGCACACACAGACACACACACATGCATGCACGCGTGTGCACACACACACACATACAAACACACACACACTGAAGCAGTGTAACATTTCTTAATGCAAAGGGCAGTCAGTTATTGTGGTGACACCTTACACATGTCACCTGTTACTACATATATGGTTATGTTATGTTATTTCTGTTTGTAGGGCATGCATATCACCCGGGATGGTCTCCTGGACCTGTGTAAAAGGGGGATGCTGGAATGGCCTGTCCGGTTGCCTGTTGGGAGAGTCAGTATCTTAGTGTCTTCTGGAATTCAAGGATGTGGTAGGGTAGCTCATTCCAGGCTTTGGGCGTGGTAGGAGAATGCTAAAACTCTGGATCTTGCCTGGTGGATGCATGGGACATGAGTGTTGAGGAGGCTGGCGGAGCGGAGGTGTCTCGACGGGGAATGGAAGAGGATGCAGTTGTTGAGGTATGCTGTTCCTTGATTGTGCAGTGCTTTGTTGGAGCATGTGAGGAATTTGAAAAGGGCATGCTGGTGGATTAAGAGCTAGCAGGGGATTTTTTGATGTGTTTGTATATATGCATGCAGTGTGGAAGTTTGAGTGTGAGTCTTGAGGCTGAGTTCAGCATAGTTTCGAGCTTTTCGGTTACTTGGGCCCAAATTCCAATGTGGAGGGTGTTGTAGTCAAGCTTGTTGATGATGCGAGCTTGCGTCACAGATCTGTGGGTGTTTGAAAAAAGTAATTTGACAATTTTTCTTGTGTTGTTTCAGGGTGTGAAAGTGGGTGGAGGTGGTCATTTTGACTTGATTCATCATGAATATTCTGCTGTTGATCATGATCTTGGCCGCAGTGGATGGGTGGGGAGTTGGTCCTAGCTCGGTGGGCCACCACCACCGGACCAGGGTTAAGTATTTTTATCCTATTCTGTTTTATCGCTGTTGAATTTGATGCAGCTGCTTTTCATCCTGTCTGCTACCGAGAACATGCAGCTGATGACGGTGGCTTGGGTGATGGAGGTATCTTCTGATAGGGAGAGGATGAGCTGAGTGTTGTCAGCTTAGTAGAAGATGCTGAATCCATGGGAGCTAATGATTGTTGTCATCGTTGACCTGATTACGTTCCATATTGCATGCCAAAAGGAGGCAGTGGACTGCTGAGCACGGTAACTGCACAACACTTGCAGAAAGAGTGAGCACGTACCCATGCCAGCACCATAAAATGCAGCCCCAGCAAGCCCTCCTCACCATTGGACTGGTTCACCAAAACTCAAGAAAAACATTCAGAGGCATGCTTCTCTTTGAATATTCATATTTTTATAGCAAATGCACAAGGTTTATGACTTTTTCTCTCATATCAGCAATTGAGCTATAAACTTGGCTTGGAGAAACCTGAAATACAGCTTCTTACTTTATGACCAACAATCTTTAATCCTCACACAACTTATCACAGCAAACACCTGCTGTCAGCTGGTCAGTGTCACTGTGTGCGCCCTTCAATGACGTACTAAGGCATACAATGCACTCAATTTTGCAACAAAATATTTCTGCAAACGTTCACGTTTACGGTCTTAATTGCTAACTGACTTTTCGGATACCAACAAGGTTAAAGGTTTCCAAACTTCCCCTGATGCCAACACCACCATCTTCAACAACACTGCTCGGGCGCTTAAAAGAAAACAAAAAACAGTTCCAGGCTCCATGCACAGAAGTCAAGAGCAGCTCATATTCTAGCCAGGTTGAATGGAAAATGAAATAAAAAGCAAAGTTCGATGCGCCCAAATCCGAACCAGCTCTCCACTTAACTTTATATTAATGCACATGATGAAATAGAAGTAATTCATAACTTTAAACCAAAACATTCTCATTTGTCGACATCCCAAAACATATGACAAAGATCTGTGTTGGCAGCAGCAGAGAGGATATTTCTTATGATGAAATGATTCCAGTGCATTTTTTTCCAGTATGAATGGAGATTAAAGGCCCTATGTATGAGAGGCTTGCATCACGTTTGCACCACGCGACGTGGTACAAACCTCTAACTCAGATTTTGAAAGCCACGCAATGCCACTTTGCACGGCTCCAAGTGGCTTAAAAAATGGGGAGTAACGCGTTGCAGCAGAAATTGCTGCGTTGCAATGCTCTGCCCTAGGAAGGCGTTCCATGGGCATTGCGTGGTTGTTCCAATGCAACTCCCATGTTTTTTGATGCATTCCCAGATTTTCCAGATCTGGTAAACCTGGAAATATGCCAAAAAGTTACACCTTCCCAGCGGAGGCGTA
The DNA here is from genome assembly GCF_964204655.1 of Triturus cristatus. Lineage (NCBI taxonomy): Eukaryota > Metazoa > Chordata > Amphibia > Caudata > Salamandridae > Triturus > Triturus cristatus. Next base: position 595,237,713 of record NC_140593.1, read on the forward strand.
ACGAGGAGAAATATCTCTATTTTCATTTCTTCTTCTTTCTATGTATACTGCATTTTTCAGCACACATAGAAAGAGGAATATACCTCTCAGGGTTGTTTTTGTGCTGGAAGGTGCCTCTTCTTGCCCAAAAACAATCCTGCATGCAACACAGGCACCCGTTCACCATAGTACAATAGTGCCTGTGTTGGTGCTAGGCTACCAAAAGGGCACCAGGGCAGTGGAATGGATAGGAATGCGCTGTATTACCGTAAACACAGTGCATTCCTGCCCTTTCCCAGCCACTCAATGCAGCGCAGCATTGTGACTTGCTGCGCTGCGTCACTTTCTCATAAAAGAGCTCCCAAGAGTTGCCACTTACATTTAACACAACTTTGCTCTTTCTGAGCCAACTAAAAAGATCTCTGTCTTCACTAAGCTACATATCTTCCACTTCCCTCATTGAAATGATAAGCTTAGCTGATCCTTCATTTATGACGCTCAGCACCTCAAATAAACGAGGTGCCTCATGCCTGTTAAAAGTAATTAAAATAAATTATCTTTTCTATAGGGAAGGTTAGTAGTTTTAACACTTCTTTCAGGTTAATAGAGCCTCGGTTGTGAATAAATCAGAAAAGAAAACTGATTATTCCTAATTGCTAATAATTCATCATAAATGTTAATTTCCATATCTGCAAAGCAATGTTCGCCTATTGTAGTTCGCCTATCACAATAAAAAAAGAGGATTTTTTTCAGCCTACACCAGACAAATTCACTCTCATATACCATGGAGAGTTTGGAAGAAAGGGAGGCAGGCAAACAATTGTCTTAATCTCTGGTGAAGTCAGACCACAATCCTTCCAATATTTTAAACTGATTTTCTTTTTAAACAGTTTGGTTGCGCCAACCTTCCATTCAGTAGGTGAAAGACAATGGCATCAAGAGATAGGATTTTGAAGGATGGCAGCCTCATGCCGACATCTCTGTTGAGCTAGCAAGCATTGAATGGCTACCAATAAATAAAACCACGTACTTTGCGCTTGCCGCAGTGCCGGGTCGGCGATGTGGCAAGCGCAAGGTAAGTGTTTTTCTTTTTTACATTTTATTTTCCCTATTGTGTCATCTGTCGACACCCCTCCCCCGTTCTTACCTACACCGGCCGCAACTGATCAAAACATGGACATGTAAGTTCTGGAACACAAACAAAAACTTTGGAAATATGGACATTTTATTATAGTTAACCCAGCTAATTACAGAGATGGTAGTACTTCTCACCTAGAAGGTTGTTAATTCGTTCCCCTATCCAAATGCACTATAATCAGCAAGCCAACTTATGCTGCCAAGGAATCATCCATGCCTTTCCGAAATTAAAATTTTCCTTATAGCCAGAGACAACTTCAAATGTTTCCATTTCTTTCATAGCAATAAGGAGTGTACAGGCTTAGAGGTTAAAACCAAAAGATCACCCCTTGAAATTTGAATGTACTCATGATCCTCTCAGCCAAAGTTCTATAAAGATGACAAAGAATGGGGTGGAACGGGGATCATCTGTGTCATCGCTCTGTCATTCCTAGATGAGGAGTTGAGCCTAGCATTCACAATAAGACCAGTCATTGAGTTCTGATTACCTAGAGGTCATAGCAAGAATAAATTGCATGGGAAAAGTTTAAAATATGGTCCATAGGTGGTGCCATTTGAGGGCCTTCTCCACTTCAGCCTGGCTGTCCATCAAAGGCATTATATATGAACCTGCCAATACTTACACTATATTTTTGGCCATCTTCCACCCTAAAATAATCTTCTGCTGGTCTGCATGTATATCTTTGTGAAGATCTTGGGATCAAAATTCAGAGGCGATATAAGGTGACCATAGACCACAGGTGTAGGACCTTCATGTTTTTCAGAAAAGTATCATTCCCCTTGTAACCAAAATTACAATCCCTCGTGTATGTAAATGAACCATCCACAATCATCTGTTTCCTGAGGATGGATATCATTGCATCCCACATCTCCCATTCAGTAAGCCATGCAGAAAAGCAGTCCAGGAAACAACCATCAGTCCCAAGCCATAACCCATCACTGCAAAATGAGGACATTTTATAATTGTTTTGTAATGTATTTTTTTTTTAAATCCTCAACTTCCCAACTCCCAATAACTTGCAAACCGTCTGATGAAACCCAATCATATGTGTAAACCATGCTTTATGTGTTCAGATCCAACCTTTAGGGAAACACCATGCTTATATACAAGTATTCAGATATGGAAAATGTATAAATGCAATAATTCCACCAGACAGAAAATGACATATACGGAAACATGATGAAATTTCATATTTAACCAGTTAACCTAGTTTGTTTCCTCTTGGAATTTTTTTTTTCATGTAGGGAAACCCATTTCTAAACACCGCCATTAAATATAGCGTTTCTGCTTTCTAAGTTTGCAAATTTGTGAGAGTATTTATAGACTTCGGATACTGTCCGTAAGGAGCATGTAAACATAAAACACGTATGAACTAGTGAGTGTTGATGTTCAGGGAGGGTGACATGCTACTGCTTAAGTCCAGATAAAAGGAAGTAATGTGAATTTTGTTTCACAACTGAAGGCTATAACTTGCACAGAAGGGGAACTGCTGACAACTATCAAACATAAATCCTCAGCAGTTTGTGGCCTGCTCTAGACTCAATTTAGCACTTCACATTCCATACCCATAATAATACCCCTCCACTTTAACAAGAATTAGAGTAATTATGATCCTAAAATAAAATAGACATGAGCTTCTAAGTTAACAATTGAAAATAAGAATATACACTTTTAACAAGTTGTTTTAATATGTGAATAGCCAGCCGGTAAAATACATGTTATCTTATCTTGTTCTGTTGCTACTTGCCTTTCCTCAATTTTTCTCTTACCAATTTCCTGGATACCTCCTGTTCCTTTTGCTTATTTTTTTCTCACACTTATATACGTTGGATTAACATCTACTGTTCCACACATTTACAATAAGCAGTTCAACCAGATGTCTTCCCCCTTTCATAACCTTAAAAAAACTGAAAATTGGGATAAACCCAATTTACCAGTCCTTACTCTCACCAAATACCCTACCCTAAAGATTTCCTTCAATCCACAGACATTATGCAGGAACATTATGGAGCAGAAGACATTTTCCGACCACTTGTAATCTTCCTACGACCACAGACCACCTCTGAGTGACGTCCCTTTATACATATCAACCTACAAATGAGCCATGTTGCATCTTCAACAATATTTTTTACCATTTTGGGGATACAACCACGAGGCGAAGAACTTATATTTTAGGATTTGTTTGGAGCAAAATCTGTTTGTATGTCTCTTTCTAATTTTGATGCTTGCCACTTCCCACTAGAAAAGAGCTATTCAATTCATTTGTCTGAGATCTATAGTAACTGATTAAGTGGTCTGTTCAAACCATTTGTCCCAGCATAATCTCTCTTCCCTACAATTTAAGACTTCCCACGTGCATCAGTGCATGTTAGTACCAGCATTGTATGCTATATTTGTGGCTTTCCTGATGAAGGCACTTGGGTAGCCGAAATGCGTGTAGACACAATTCCATGAAGATTCATCAATAATTGAAGCAACCACAGTCCCTCCCAGATTGAACATACTCATTGTGATACCCTATTACTCATCATAACATAACTGACAATCATGATTAGTACCAACTATCAGATGTGTTTCTACAAGAAAGATATTTCATAATTTGTATAATTTGAACTAAGGATACTAAGTAATATCATAGAGCAACCTAGCATTTAGATCGTCAAGATCTTATTCTGATTATAGAAGGCATGTTTGTATGAGAGGAATGCCTGCTGAGAATTATTATGTTTTTTACTTGTCATTGAATATTGCTGTTTTTATCATTATTGTGTAAAGAAAATAAACAATGTTTATTTTTTCCTTCTTGTGTACATCTGGCCTTTATAATAATACATCAAAAATTGTGAAGTAAATGGTTAGTTGTCTAGGGATTTGTGTGTACAATTGTAACCTCACATATTAAATCACACACTTATGTCCCCTATAAGATTTGTGCTGGTTGAATGTCATATGCTTAGTGTTAGAAATGGGATCTCTGGTTGGCTAAGGCTTACGCCAAAGCCAGGCAGAGACCACCACTCTAGTCAGGGCGAGGGAGTTACATGCCAAAGATAACCCCTGCTCACCCCCTTGGTAGCTTGGCACGAGCAGTCAGGCTTATCCCGGAGGCAATGTGTAAAGCGTTTGCGCATGCACACAGCAACAACATACGAGGCACACCACAAAAGGAACTCCACACAAGGTTATATCAAAAATAGCCTTTGTATTCTCATAACTATTAGAATAGTAATCACATAATATACATTGTGCCCTCTGACACTAGGTAATATCTACAAGGGATTAAATACACCTGACAGGGCCAACTGGACCACTGTAAGAACCATCACAAAGTGAACTTAGTAAATGTAGGACATATCATAAACGTAGAACACAACCAGTAACTACTGGCCAAACACTGTACTCAGCATTATCCTGCAACATAACCCATATTACCCCCAGTATCACATTTAGGCGTCAAATACATCCTGCGCCAACCTCACCAGCATAAACGCATTATGCAATCATCTCATAAGTCTAAACGCATTAGTCAATACCCTCACAAGCATAAACACATTATGCAGTAACCTCATCAGCATAAATCTAAGATTAGGGAACAACCTCCTGAACATAAATCATAGAATGCAAATTACCTCATAAACATAAACCACATTAGAGGCATAAAACAGGGTGCGTAAATCATAGAACATGAATCACATTTCCTTGCACCACATAAATCGTATTAGGGCCTGGCGCCCGACAAACCTTACAGTCCCCCTGGCCAACCGGCCTTCTCAAAGGGGCTCAAATGCCCTATGTCCAGCAAAGTCAGGGCTTGTGGCTGCCAAATGCAGCAACATCACAAAGTGCACAATTGCGCAGACCTAAACGGTGCAGCTGTCACTAATTGCCGTGCAGCTGTGAACATCAAAAAGGGCCCTGGCACGACTGTGCCCTCGGGGCACCACTGGGTCTCTCCAATTAACTCTTCCCCCATCGTTGCAGCTGCCTGCGCTCTCGCAGGACAGCTGGGATCCGTCATCAAACCCACTGGGGCTTCTAGAAGGAACATCGCCCAAAATGTTGCAGCTGCCTGCGCTCTCGCAGGACAGCTGAGATTATCGCCCAAACTGTAGGGCACGGGCACTACTGGCCCCCAGGGCTTTTTATGGGCCTCTAAAACAAACATGCCCCCTCGGAGTGGCCAACTGTCAGGAAGGGCCACTCAGAATCCACACATGACTGCCTGGGTGCCTCTTGAGCACCAAGAACAAAGAAGGAGCCCCCCACTCATTGGGGTTCTGGGGACTCACTGGTCTCCTCTGGGGCCGCTCCCGACTCTTCTCTGAGCAGACAACTCTGCCCCGTTTCACCCTGTCCCTTTCCTGGGGTCGGGACTTCTCCTGGCATACGCGGGGCTTCCCTTAGCTCATGGGAGCCCCGCTAGAATTGACGGTCTCGGCCGTCCCTCCTCACTTCGCCCAGGCCCCCTCCTGGGACCCGGGACTTCTTTGTGCAGCCCGTGAGGCTCCGGACTTCCGGATTTCCGGCCTCAGGCTCCGCCCCAGGCCAGGCAGACGTGCCTGACTTCCTGGTCGCGCTGCTGCGGCCGGTAGAAGATTTCTTCGGTGGCCCGGGCCACTGCGGTGAAACGTGGGGTGGGCACCCGTCATCAATAAAAGTTCATGAGCGGGGTGGGCACCCGCAAAGGCACCTAATGTGGGGTGGGCACCCACTGTTTAAATATCTAAACGAGCGGGGTGGGCACCCGCCGAAAAAGGCACCAAAATGCAGGGGAATCCCCACGTCGGTATTCCCTCGCACTGCAGCTCCGCGCTGCAAAGCCCACGCTCTCCCTGTCCTTTGGGGAAAATTAGAATAAAGCGCTCACAGGATGCAGAATACAGCAAAAAGGTTGTGAAGGTCCTGGACTATCTAGAAAAGCAAAAGGGTCTCAAAACTCCATAGAGATGAAGGGGCAATGCAGGGCCCATGGATGCAAGCCCTCATGGCAGCCCCTCCTCGGCCCCAGCAGCAGTACGCCCAGCAGGATCAGTACAGCATCATGGAACTGAACATCTTCATGGGGTCACAGCCCCTACATTTATATCCAGATTCTCTTTGTCTGTTAGTGCAGGGCATGGGGGAACCAGATGCAACTGGTTCAGGGGGGATTTGGAGCACTTTGTTTTGCAAGCTCCTCTCTCCTTTGTCAGGTGGGGGCTAGGTGATCAGACGCACCACAGGGGGCGGAGCCAGCATTGTGCAGGCTGGGCACAGGCCTATTCAGGGTTAGGGGATTACTCCTCCCACTACTCCCAGCACAGATTTCCCATTCAGCCTAGTGCTGATGACTCACCCTGCCCCTCCTGGAGCCACACACAACTCCCAGCCCCTGTCACTCACAAGCCAGACATGCAATTCACATCAGGCAGACAGACACATAGCACACAGAAATGCCAACTTCTAAAAGTGTCATTTCTCCCATAGTCATAATCAATCTGCACACACCATTGCGCAGCATTTATTCTCACAATTTCATACAAACTAAATTCGACCATGCTGCTCCTCCCATTCAGGAATTATCACTGTCACACTTATTCAGGAAATCCCCAATGCATTCCTATGGGTGGGCAGGCCAACCTTACCAAAGGCACACAGTGAGCACACACACTTTACACTGGACCACAGTGCTAAAGTGCCCAGAGGCCTAAAACCACCAACACCATGTCAGAACTTAGGGCAAAAAGTTTAAGGGTGAATCTGCCAAAAGGCCAAGTCCAACATTTAGTTTTGTCACAATTAATTACCAAGCCCCACATTTTACAAAATTCTTCAAATCAAGGTAGTGCACGCTCTAAACCACTTGGGATTTTTGAGATTAATAGCATTCAAATAGAGATTTTGGAACCTGCCAAGGAAGGAGCGTCAGTAGCAAAACAATTAGGAAACTGGACAATGCTATTAAGGGGCAAAGAAAAAAGAGTGGGGGCTAATACACACTCTTGGTGCAACCATTTAACAATAGGGAATCGGTCTGTAAGTTCCCCTGAACACGCCTGCGAACTTGGGTGAAGTTGTTGTCATGTAGCCAAATCAAAATGGATAACACCCGAGGCACACATAATTTGTGTAAGACTGACCAAAGCCTGTTGCATGGGACCAAGTTGAATGCAGACTTGAGATCGGGAATACATGCTACCCTTGCCGATAACAACCGTTTGGCCAATGCAGAAGGACAAAAAGGAAAGACCTGGTAGATTATACTGACAAACTCGCGAAACCCCACCTGGAAGAATGAAAGAATGTAATTTTCAGGGGACCACTTCTGTAGATCTTTTGTAAAGCATCAATAATGCTTGTGGGTCTATTATTGCCTATATTTGCCTGGCATGGATTTGTCACCCTTTTTAAAAATCAGGACTTAATCTATGCCCTTCCATGAGTCTGGTATCTGAGCACCGGGTACTATGGCACTGGCCAGAGTTAGGATGTATCTAGACCAATGTCCTCTATCATGGCGGAATAGGTCAGATGGGACACTATCTGGGTCAGGTGCTCTGCTAATCGTGACTGCGTCTAAGGCTGCTGAAACATCTGCTTGTTCAAAAAATGTGTCTGCTATAATCAATGGACAGATGGTAGGCAGAGCATTCAATGTTATCACATCAAAGTACAATAGTGAGAAGTGGGCGACCCAGGCTTCAGGGGCAAGAAAATTAGATGTAAGAGGCGGCTTCCCACCATTATCCCACTTGACCAATTACCAAAATATTACTGAGTCTTTGGTCCGGCAAGCTTTTTTGAGTTCTGACCACCTCTCATTGTCCCAGTTTTTTTGGGCCCTGGCTTGGCAGAGTCTATAGTGCTTCCTGGCTGCTTGGATCCTCAATAGATCTTGAGCTTTTATGGCTACAACTTACTAACCTACACTTTTTATTGAACCAGCTACACTTTGCAGGAGGGTGTCTATGATTTCCTGCAATAAGAATGTGGCAATGTGATTTGATTTGGTTAAAAAAATTAGCATGGATTTCTGTTATGGCGGCAAGGCGCTCCTTACTCTTTGTGAGGGCATCCTTCGCAACATAGTAGATGTAACCGATTCTTTAATTGCAAGCATAATACTTGGGTTGTCAACATCTTGGGACCACCTGATGTTCCGCATGTCGTTAGTATGATACATGTCACTAGTAAAGGTGATGGGGGTACAGTGGACAGCCTTGTATATTAGCTGTACAAGCAATGTTATACATTAACAGTGTCATTTCCCTCAGATTTATTCAAAATCATACACATTTCTCCTCTTCAGCTCTGGCAACAGTACAAGCATCATTCTCAACTGTGCCTTGGCAGGGATAACAGATGCAACATATTTCTCATGTTCAGTTTATTTGTATGGGTCATTATCATATCTACGTACGAATTTCATAGGCACATTTCACATGAATAGCTTGCTCTGTGTCCCAGAGATCCCTTCTGTGCAAAATTACCAAGTAAATACATTTGCGAAAATGTGTTTTCAGTTTGGAAATAAGATAAACTAATATCTGCACCAACAGCACCGCCTCTCACCTCCCCAGACATCTAAAGAAACAAAACATGTTGTTGCATAGAGATAAATTCACAATTTTCTTGATTTTTTTTCTAAACACTTGAAGTAAACAATGAGGTAATGAATGGTGTGGAACCACAAGGGATTTTATTTTACTGTTAAAAACGAATTATTATTTTGCCTGTGAATGAATTAGACAGTCACGTGTGGATGACAGATCAATACATGTTACATTCAATGATCTGCAGTCCACACATGATTGTCCAGTTGACCTTTTTGAGTGTTTTGTTGATTACACTTGCTTCTCTGCGCCAATTGCATAGGGAAAATGAGCTCTAGTTATGTGTATAGGAACTAAACTATTGTGTGCATAAAACTCAGTGATTATATCTGCGCTGGTAAGGAAAGTAGTGATAAAAAAGAATTCTGTATTTTTTTTTATTTTTTTTAATAAGAAACCTTTATTACACATTAAAAAGATACAAACAAGGGCCTACAACCACAAGGGCCGGCCGCTAGAAAGCTCGGGAGCCAGCAAGGCAACGCCATACATTCAAATGAGCCAGAAGCAAAAGCTCCCGAAAGTTCGTAAGCACATATAACAGGCCGCGGCCATAGTCCAAGGGCGATCAAAAAGGACGGTTTCATATTTTCTATTAAAAAACAAACAATAACACACAAACAAGGCAATGAGAGTCCGAAATAGCAGCGTGCGCTCCCCAGGACGGGGGAAGATCCACATTATCTGGAATAACTCTTGACAGGAGGCGGTAGTGGGGGGCGGCGGAGAAGAGGACAAAGCACACACAATCACGTAGAATGCGCGGCTAGGGGGACAAAGCGACGTCGACCTCTCGCGGCAGAGGCGGAGCGCAGATATTTCCACGATAGGAATTCCATGGACCCCACACCTTAGTCCACCTCCCCGGCTTGCCTCTCGCCACATACACCGTCTTCTCCCTGAACATACACCAATCCATATTCTCCTTCCATACCGAAATCATAGGCGGCCTCGGGGAACCCCACAACTGTGCGATATTGCGCTTAGCCACCATGTACCCCAAAGTCATCCACTGCGTCTGCGCCGCATTATAGTCATTTGGTTCCCAGACATTCAACAAACACCTCCTGGCCTCTGGTAACAAAGCGACATGCGTGACCTCCTCCATTACAGTATGTACCCCGTTCCAAAAGCGTACGACCTCCGAACATTCCCATAGGATATGAAGAAAGGTACCCAACAAGCCACAGCCACGCTTACACATTCCATCCCTCGAATAACCCATACGTATCAAACCAGGCCCTGTGACATACACTCTATGGAGTATCTTCAGCTGCACAAATCTAAGGCGGGCCGGGATCGCCACCTCTTTCGGGGAGGCCACCGCCGATACCCAATCCTCATCGTCCAGTTCCAATCCGTCGGCCGTCCACGCCTCCCGCAGATGGGTCAGCAAGTCCGTACGATCATTAATAAGTTTTTTATAGATCAGAGAAATAGTGCTGTCGGGCACATAGCCATCTAACACTCTATCTTCCAACGGGGAATATTCTGGGATAGTAGCAACATCCGAAAAAACCGAACACAGTGCATGGTAGACCTGTGCATATCGGAAGTACTCCCTATCATTTAATTTGTATTCAGTTTTGAGCATTTCAAACGTTTTAAAGGACCCTTTCGCCCAGAGGTCACCCTCCTTACTTATACCAATCATATTCCATTTCTCAAAGCCTTTCGTTTTCCACAGACAACCCAAGCGCTGGGAGGCATACAACGGCGTCGCTCGAGTCAAGCGATCCCTCCACCCCATCGCAGCATTCGCCGCATGCCACACGCATACCGCAACTTGCGTTGGTCCTGTCAACCGTGCATCCGGAGTCGCCGAATACAGTGCCCTATTGTAATCCCCACCCGGAAGTAATAACTTATCCATCTCGAAGGCTGGATTCAAAGCAGGACCGTATATCCCGTGGTTAACAGCCGTCAACTGAGACGCCCAATAGTATCTTTTAATATCGGGGAGGGCAACACCCCCATCATACCAAGGGAGTGTCAACTTGGCGAGAGCGACCCTCGGTCGCCCGTCCCAAAACAGTTGGCGCTGAAGACCCTCCACCTCACGGAAGTGACGGGCCGGCACGACATCTAGCGTATTTTGTAAAGCATACAAGAAGCGAGGCAGCGACATCATTTTAAACAATGCCGCCCGTCCGAGCGGCGAGAGCGGAAGCCTTCGCCACCTCGCGACGTCGGCCCTCAATCGCTGGAGTGGAGGGAGAAGGTTTCGCTCATAGCGGACCGCGGGGTCCAGTGATATGAAGATTCCCAAATATTTGAACCCCAATGTAGCAATCTGAATAGGGCACCCCCGCGGCAGGAGGGGGGCCTCGCCCAAGAGGACGTAAACACATGACTTGGCCCAGTTGATAGCCAGGCCAGAATTACGACCGAAGGAATTCAATACGTCCACCAATACAATTAGCGACTGTCGAGGAGAGGTGAGATACAGAAGAATGTCATCCGCATAAAGGGAGACACGGTCCTCAAATTCCGGCGTCCATCTAATGCCCCGCAACGACGGCTCCCAACGCAACCAGGCAGCGAGAGGTTCTAAAGAAAGTGCAAAGAGGAGGGGCGACAACGGACAGCCCTGTCGCGTACCTCTCCCCAGCGCGAAGGGAGCCGACACCCTACCATTCACCACAACCTGCGCCAATGGGTCAGCGTATAGTAATTTTACCCACCCAATGAATTCAGGGCCAAACCCGAATTTCGCTAATGCAGCCCAAATATACGGCCACTCTAAAGTATCGAACGCCATGGTAGCGTCCAAAGACGCCAAGATGGCCGGCTCACGCATAAACTCCGCTCTAGCAAGCACGCCATGCAACCGCCTCAGGTTCAGGGCGGTATTACGATGAGGTATAAAACCGGACTGGTCCTGATGAATCAAGTCGCCCACGACCCGAACCAGACGATTGGCCAATACCTTAGCCAGAATTTTGGGTTTCGCGTTCAACAACGAGATAGGCCTGTAGGAGGCACAGCGGTCTCGCGGCTTACCCTCTTTATGTATCACAACTATGGTGGCAAGACGTTGGTCAAGGGGAGGGAGCCCGCCACCCGTGCAGCGAGGAACATGTCACGGAGATACGGTGCTATCTTATCTGGACGCAACTTATATAGTTCAATGGGGAGACCATTGGGACCCATGGCCTTACCAGAAGCGATCGAGCGAATGGCCAGAGCAATCTCATCCGGCGACAACTTCGCCTCCAACAATATGCTCTCAGCCTCCGAGAGGGACGGCAATGCAATATCTCTAAACAACAGATGAGAGTCCTCCTCCGAGCGCCCAGAGACCGGAGAGTATACCCCACGGAAGTAATCCGCGAAGCAGTCAACAATTTCTACCGGGTCAGTCACACACACGCCATCCACTCTCTCCACAACCGGCACCACTCTACTCGCTCTCTCCTTCTTGTCCAACCAAGCAATCAACTTTCCGGCCTTATCTCCCACATCATACAGTTGTCCTTGTTGCTCTCTACTCATCCTTTTAGCAGCATACGTGACCAGCGCTCTATAATCTGACTGTTTAAGGCTGAGAACGTGCAATTTCTCATCCGTAACACCCCGCTCCAAATCCCCCTCCATCTCAGCTATGTCAGTTTCCAGGCGAACCACCTCTTCCCTCCCGCACCTCCTAGCATGGGAAATAAGAGACAAGGCATGCCCCCGGATCACCGTTTGATAACCTTCCCATAGGGAGACAGCAGACGACACTGACCCTACATTATCGTTGAAGTAGTGATCAATGGACTTAACCAGTTCCGTGCGAATATTAGGGTTACGTAAATACCAGGGGTTAATTGGCGCTACTCTTCCCTCTACCCTAGGAACAACCTCCATCTGCAACAATAGAGGGGAATGGTCAGAAATACCTCGGGCCAAATGACGCACCTCCCCGATCATTCCAGCCTGGAACGCCGGCATAAGTATATAATCAAGTCTCGAGAGACTCCCGTGGGCCCCCGAGTGGAAGGTGTGTTGTGCCTGCCCCGGGTGCATCAGTCTCCAGCAATCTATAAGTCCTAAAGTATCTAGAAAGCCACCCAGCCAGGCCTGGGCTCTAGGGAGATCCCTGGGGGGGTGACGGTCCTCTATACCGGATACAACAGCGTTAAAATCACCCCCTAACACCAGAACCCCCCCAGGGAGTCCCAGGACCAAACGCCCCAAATCAGCAAATGTAGCAGTCTGCAATCCCGGTGGCACATAAACAGCAACGAGCGAAACAGTTCTACCCTCCCATCTCCCCACCAATGCTGCATATCGCCCTCTATCACCGTGGAGCACCTCGTCCACCTCCAACGGGAGAGAGGCCCTGACCAAGATACCCACTCCCCTAGAGCCAGAAGTGAAACCAGAGTGAACAGCAAGGCGATAGCCCTGCCTATTCAGGGCATGGAAGGAGTTCCCAATCAAATGTGTCTCCTGCAGGAAAACAATGTCGGGCGAGATCCGTTTCAAACTGCAACACCACCCCGCGCTTGATCCTATCCCCCAGTCCGTTCACATTCCACGAAAGTATTCTCAATCCCCTTCCCCCCACCCCGCTCCCGTACATGATGCCTACATTCCGGAGAACACAACCAGGACAAATCAGCAGCTAACCTCACATTGCCTTGTGAAACAAACAAACAGTCCCCAACACCCCCACTCCCCCACAATATCCCAACCACAACTCCCCCCTCCCTGCACCCCTGCTTGAGCCCAAACAGCCCCCCCAACTTGCAGTGTGCCTGTCGCCCTAACATATACTGAACCACCAAAAGAACCCCTGAAGGAGGAAAGGGCCCCAATATGCTCCCCGCAACCTCCGAGCATTTGAAGGGCATATTGCACCAAACTTGAGTCCCATAGAGCTAAGGTACAAAACGTCCCCAGCCTAGACCATCACCGGAAACCAAAGTTCTAATCCTGTTCCGCCGAACCCTCGCCACTCTCCGCCGTCTGACCATCCCGACCTCGACTCCGAAGCAGGGTATCCAACCAGTCTCCAACTGCCTCCGGCCGGTCGAAGAACTTCGAGCGATCCTCGAACTCAACCCGCAACCTGGCCGGAAATAGCATCGCATACTTCAGCTCCATGTCCCTCAAGCGCCGTTTGACGCCCAAGAATCCCAGTCGTTGTTTTTGGACCGCTTGCGTAAAGTCTGGATAGAAGCTGACGTTAGAGTTGTCAAACTTCAGCGGCCCATTCACCCTCGACGCCTGAAGGATAGCATCTCTGTCCCGAAAGTTAAAAAGTCGGGCAATTATAGGCCGCGGGGGAGCACCCACTTTCGGCGCACCACCCGGAATTCTGTGAGCCCGCTCCACCGCAAAGAATTTACTCAGCCCCTTGGGTGCGAGATGGTTGACCACCAGATCCTCCACAAAAAGGTCAGCAGCAGGGTTCTCCGATCGTTCCGGTACCCCAATTATACGCACATTGTTCCGCCTGGCCCTGCTTTCGGAATCCTCAAGTCGACGGTCAGTTAGGTCACTGGCCAGCCGTAACCTACGAACCTCCGTTTGCAGGGCGGCCACGTCCACAGTTAGGCTCGACGCAGTTTGGTTCAAAGCAGTGACCCGCTCATTCGTTTTAGACAGATCCGCCCTGACCAGATTTACATCGATCAGGACCGCATCCAATTTACGAGCCAGGGTATCAAACTGCTGACCCACTGCAGCCTTCATCTCCTCAATGGCGCCCATGACGTCTATCAAAGTCAAGTCAGCAGATAGGCCCGAGACAGCCTTGGACCTTTCCGGCGATTTATGCGACCCACCAGGGGATCCCTTTGTCTGCGCATAGCGGTCCATGTTATTAGCCTGGGTGTAAACTCCCCGCCGGATATTCTTGGGTTTCTGCTTGTCTCCGTCCAGTCTCGCCGCCATCGTCCGGTGACCACTGAGATCGGCACCTGCCAGCACAGGAGTAGGGACCAGCCAGCTAATTCAAGGGACCACAGCCGTCACGGACTGTAGCCTGTGTATAGTCCGAGATCCAGGCCAAACACTCCGCCATCCACGCTCCTCTGGAACATCAAGGTCCCTCAGCCGATGTCAGCAAACAGGTTCGAAAACGAAAGTGAAAGTGCGGGGTACGTGACAGGCCAGGCCCTGCATGCCGCTGTTGTTCACTTCGTACCCGGGCACCTCACTAACTCGAGTTCGGGACCAAGGCAGGAGCAGGCCGTAAACTTCAGATCGCAACCATTACAGTTCCCCGAGCCCGATTTGAATTTGGAGAACGGATGGCACCTCAGCTCAAGCTCATCAACAAAAGCCCGTCAACAAAACCAGGATTAATTCAGGATAGACGTGGGAGGTTGCGGAGGCCCTCGGGAGCCTTGAGCCTACGCGGCCATCTTGGTTACGCGCTAGGCTCCTCCCTCCGAATTCTGTATTTTTAAACTTTTTGGGAACTTTGAATAAATCGTAGTGTCCCAAAAAGTGATTGTATCCTAATCACAGAAATTGTAAAAATATTTTTGCATTTTTTGTGACACAACAATGCTAAGGACATCACAACTTTTCTAGATTTTCTACTAATGTGGATATATCAAATTACCTTATCACCTTGACCTTTAGAATAACTGAATAATTGAGTGAACTCGAGAAATGACATATGGTTTTGCTCAGAAGTGGGTATGACGTTTTCATGGCCTACATTTCGTTGGGGATATGTGAGGCTTCCTGGGGCTCCAGAATGGTGGGGCTCTTGCTCCCAGACCCTGGGGGTCTGGAATCAAATGTGTTTGGGGTGCAACGCTACTATAATATCACTCCACCCCCAGGCTGTGGATTAGAGGAGCACCCTTACAGATTACAGCAGAGGTTGAAAAACAACCCAAAGGCCCAATTTACAGCCTTGCTAGGTGGCCAACAATAAGTTTTGACAATCTTGACTGATCAAGGTGGCTACCAGTTCCAAGCAGAGCATAATTTACTATTACTTTGGGGTTACTGCACGTGATAATGTTGATTTCTCATTTTTAATCTCTTCTCACTTTTTTAAATAATCATACTTCTTGATGTGCTTCTTGAATTAAATTGCATATTTATTACTTTATTATACTTACGACCAAAGAAGAGAAGAATGCATTAGCCCCATTCATGATACAACAATTAGGCTACTGTTGTACATAAATTGTTTACATTCGTGATTCAGCCGACACATGTTTCGCTCTTTGACCTTTTTAAAATCTGAAGATATGTTGTATTTTCAGAATTCATAAAAATTCGTATTCTCTAGGAGCACAAGTGACCCGGTGGAAGAGCAAACGTGAAAACCCAGACACTGATGCAATAAATTGTGCATAGGGCTTGTGGAATTTCAAAAGAAGTATATGCCCATAGTTCTTTGGTAGAAATGTTGGTCTATATTTAGGTGGGTACACTATTTGAAGAAGCCATAAACCATGGGGCAGATTTATGTTGCACTTGCGCCACTTTTGCGCCGCCGTTGCGTCACTTTTGTGACGCAGCAGCGGCGCAAATCCTGCGCCATGGTGCGGGGTATTTACAACGTGACGCATCTGGGAGATGCGTCACATTGTAAAGCCCTGTGCCACATGTAGGCGTTCCAGGGCAGGTGGGGGCGTTCCGGCGCAGGAACGCCTCCTAAAAGTGGCTCAGTGAAATCTACAAGATTTCACTCAGTCACTTTTGAGCCCATGCTGCGTCAAAACCCTGCGCCTGCTTGAAGCAGGCGTAAGGATTGACGCAGCATTGTACAGATAGGGCCCCCCAGAACATTGCTGGAGCTGCGTCACGCTTGCGACGCAACTCCAGCAATGCGCCACTTTTACGGCACAGATGCGTCACGCATCTGTGCCGTTTTTGCCCCATGGTGCGCCGCATTATAAATGTGGCGCATCCATGGTGGCGCAGCTGTGGCGCATAATAATTGGCGCATCCCTGCTGATATGCAGGGATGCGCCAGTTAACATAAATCTGCCCCCATGTTTTTTGGTTATGTTGGTATATTACGTTTTTACCTTTTGTGGATTTTCGATAGGTCGGTACGTAACAAATGGAAACTGAAGTTTCAAAGATATATATTCAGGACAGCCTTTGGTGAAGTGGCGTGGGGCAACCAAAAATAAGAATAGTTAGAGGGCAGAGGGGTGCACCTACATCCACTTAATGTCATACCACGAGTCTGTCTTGCAGTGTATTTGGACTGGGCACCACGGCTCTTGGATTTTCTTTGGGCTTGTGATCTGCTCCATCTGTTTTGTGGTGTCCATAGTGTGAGTTGTAGTGTCTTAGCAGTTAATACTAAAGGAGGCCTTCCTTTAAGTACTGGCCCAGCCAGACTTCAGGGCATTTGGCCGCCATTTTGACCTGGTTAAATAAGTGCAATTCTCCTCCTTGCTTCATATACTTCACTTGCTTGAAGTGAGAGGCTCAAAGAAAAGGGATTCTTCATTCTCTTTCTTCTGTTTTTATGCTATTTTTCTTTCTTCATCTATTTTTTCCATTAACGCGATTTTTGTTTCAGCTTTTTCAGCTTTTTCTTCAACTTTGTCCACTTGCCTTCTTCTACTAGCATAGTTCATCAGAAAAAAAGCACATTTATCGACTCTCCTGCTGTCCAACATATTTTTTAATCAATGAAGATACATGGAAAACATTAAACGTTTTTAAAAAAACAGATGTTAATGTGTGCTTACGGTATATAGAGTTTTCAGTGTGTTTTCCTTGATGTGTTGGGCTATCTGCAGCTTCACACACACATCGGTTCCCATGACATCACTGCTGCTGTGAACTGGTTACCACAAAGCAGCCTTAAAAACAGCGCACGCTATCCTAATGACCTCAATTAGTAGTGCCCCGGATATCCTCACATCCAGTGCCGCGCTGTCTCCAAGGCTACAAGATCCCAAGCCTGCGCGTTTCACTACATTCTCTGAATTGTAATTTTTCAGAGTCCATTTTCCCAATGCATTGGTTTGGCTGTCTAAAATGCTCGTAACAAAATGATTGTGGTAGGCTCCTGATAAGGACTGTGAATGCCAGCCCTTGTTTTGCTCATGTTTATTGTTCCAGTGGTTGTGTCTGTTGGCCTTCCTCAGGCCTCTGGGTAAAATGGGATCTGTGTTGCCCGGGGCGGCTGATACTAGCTCCTAAAAGACCAGCCTTTTGTCCAAGTTGTCTGATTCGCTGTGATGCCTGTGTCATCTTAGGTTGAATTGTAGTGGATCATTACATGTAGGTTATTGGGATCCGCTGATGCGCTTTGACAGGTGGATTGGTTTGACAAAAAGGAATGGAAATGTGTCTCATCTAAGAAGGGTTCAGCAGGGACTGAAGTTATTCACATCAAGTAAGCCATTTGCAGCTGAGGTCGGTGGAAAAGATATGATCTCTCATGTTTTCCCTCTCTTTAACTCCATTGATAAACGCACAAAAATTATAAATTTAAGAAGCCAATTGTCGGTTAACTTAACAAAGAAGATATGGGGAGCCCAGACAGGTCAAAAAAGTGGAGCAGTGTCAGCGTCATCCCAAAACAATGATGTCAGAAACATAGATGGACATACACTACAATTGTATTCAGCAATCGCTGAATAAAGGTCGACGATTTTTAAGAATCTCTTCTACTGGAGATCTGAAATACTCATCCAGTCCATATTTTCTTCATTTATTCATTACCGTAACCATGTTTCCACAAAGCAGATGTTCTCTGTATGTAAAATTTAATTACCAGCCTTTGTATGGCACCTAACTAATCTTGTTGTCGATCAAGTTTTAAAACACACAAAGGGGCAGGTTTACTAACATTTCATGCAACACAGTGCAGCAACCAAAGGTGTCCAGTACAAAAACTATGCTTCACAACTTTTACCACTTTGTATGTGCGCGGTATGTTGAAGCACACATGGAAAGCTGGAAAATTTGGAGACTTTTAAAAGTTGCCTCATTGTTATTACTGGCTGAAGAAGGCGTAATTTTTTAGCACAAATCCATGTCTAAAAAGTCTAGTAGACAAACGTGAAAGCCCATGTACCACCTA
The DNA here is from genome assembly GCF_964204655.1 of Triturus cristatus. NCBI lineage: Eukaryota > Metazoa > Chordata > Amphibia > Caudata > Salamandridae > Triturus > Triturus cristatus. The sequence goes on from NC_140593.1 coordinate 595,256,434, forward strand.
TGGTATGGCCCCTCGAAAGCAAAATAATGTATATCATGATATGCATTGAAAAGTAACTCCCACCCCAATGCTATACTCTGGGTTTGCATCTTTTTTGTGGCACAAACCCGGCACAAAGTGTTTATAAATCTGTGCTAATGAGGATTTGTCCCAAGGTTAGAGTTGAAAATCCCCATACTACTCTGTCCCAGTCCTTCTCAATGAATGAGCAATCACATCTCATTGCTCTCAGTGCTGTAGAATACTATGCATAACTCTCTCCTTTTAAATCATAACAATATTATAAATACCCATCTGGAAACGGTTACTGTCTAACTAGCTGAATAAAACATTTTGGGGCAGATTCACAAGAAAGTGACGCATCTGTAGAGATGCGTCACTTTCCCTGTGCCACCCTGAGAAACCCTTGCGCCACCGTGGATGCGCCGTATTTACAATAAGGCGCATCATGGCGCAAGGATTGACAGATGCGTCAGAAATTCTGACGCATATGTTGGCGCAAAAGTCACGCATTGCTGGAGTCGTGTCGCATGCACGACGCAACTCCAGCAATGCATGTTGAGGCCTATCCTCATTGTGCTGTGTCACTCCTTACGCCTGCTTCAAGCAGGCGTAAGGTTGTGACGCAGTGGCGTCCTAGAAGTGGAGCAGTGAAAACTTGTAGTTTTTACTGCATCACTTCTACAAGGCTTTTCTGCGTGGGAACGCCCACTCTGCATACATTACACCTGACACAGGTATTATGTGACGCAGGGCTTCACAACGTGACGCATCTCCCTAGATGCGTCACGTTGTAAATGGGCCGCATTTTTATGCTGCTGCTGCATCTGAACAAGTGACGCAACGGAGGCGCAAAAATGACGCAAGGGGTTTGTATATCTGCCCCCTAGTACTTTAGATGCCAAACAAGGAAGGTAGCTAGAAGCACAAAACAGCCCTAGAAGGACCATTTGAAACATGAACGTATCTGGACGGGGGCGGCCATGACCAGAGACTGGGTTCAAAACAGCTAGGAATTTTTTGAGTAGCTTCACATGTGACCACATGAGTTCTCAAGAGTTCATATGAGTCTGTAGGAATGACTGTATGCTCGCATGTTCTCAGTTTTTACATATTAATATGAACTTGTCTTAAGATTCAGCCACTCTGAATTTCAACCAGCAACAATGAATTTTTGGTCATACGTTTTTCTGTTATATGTTTGATATTTATGTATTGTATTTTTATGTCTTGTATGTAATATATATGTGTTATTACGATGTCACATGTATCAATCTCCATCAATAGAAATGTCCTTACTTTTTTTATGAATTGATATAAAAATTAATAACAAATAAAATGTATATTTTAACTTAAGTATTTTTCGTACACTGAGTCAGTCTATATATCACTCTTGTGTGTTGTCAAACATTGTTCAAATTGCCAAGGTTTTTCCTCAGTTTTCAGTTTTTACATTGCCATAAGTGGCCTGGCTGCCTATTTGCGCCTGAAGAAATACCCCTGCATTTACACTTACATTATGAACTGGCAACAACATTAAGCTATTGTCTGACTGTTCTTACTGTGATTTTAAATGGCTGGTTTTTAATGCTCATGTGGAGAGGGATTCCAGATGCTGTCCCTTTCCACTTGAGTTAACTGTAAAGATGCCTGGGTTGTCTTTTTTCTCTCCTGACCAATTATTTTTTGAACAGTGGTCCACTGCATGAAATCCCGCAGAGGTGACCAGTGGGGTTTCAGTTCCCAAGGAAGAGTCTCAAGGCCCACAGCCTGCAGGCCGCCCCAGTGTTTCCTACACCACTAAAAGGCTGGTGGTATTCTTGGTGGCATATCCCCCTCCTCCACCAACTTTGTCACACTGAATGATCTTTAAAGCCAGAAGAGGAGGGTGGCACAACTGACTTGTAGAGGTCAGCGTCCACACATATCAGACTCCACACAGCTGTCCATTGACAGTAATAGACCAAGGCTCCCACCAGCATGATCTTACCACTGGCTAGAGCCTCTACTTCCTTTAACCAGAATGTAACTTAAGCCCAGTGGTGGCACCATCTAACAAGGACGGGGACCTTTATGTAATGAGAGCTCAAGAACTGTGCCCTTGGCCTTTGCCATTCCACTAGGTCTGGGTGAAATTTAATTTACAAGTGCTTAATCTGATGTAATTTTTGGCATTTTGCATTATGCTTGTTACAGGAAATGCTCACAATTATCTCATTATGCCATGTCTCATAATTTAAATTCTATATAGTGAATGTATGGGTCAGATTCGTATTGTGAAACATGGAAAAACCTGAACAGACAGAACGAGAGCGGCTTTTGCTCGTGTCAAAGTGATAGGTACCTAGTTTTTAGCACAAAATGCATCCTTGCATCCAAGTATAAATAGGAGAATACAATTTGCAGTAAATTAATAGCACAAACTGATGAATCAGCATTTTGCATAATTGTGTGTAATTGACCGCCATTTTTTATATGTCATATCATCTCGCAAAGGAAATTACGCACATTTTTCACAGGCCAACCCCTTTGTCCACATAATTTTCTATGTGTGGGGATCTGAAAAAAGACTATCTATGGCACTTCTTTGCATAATCAGTATTCAAATACTGTTGCTAAAGGAGTTGGAACTTGCTTTGTCCCAATCGAATTTTGAGATAAAGAAACTTCCAATGAACATTTGGCCTAACGGCTAGGGCGCTCGACCTCGGACCTGGGGAACTGGGTTCGAGTCTCAGTAATGACGCTAAACATCCTGTTACTCTGGGCAAATCACTTAATCTTCCCATGCCTTACAAAAATGAATGTGTAACGTAACTGGTGCTATGTAAAGCGCTCTGATACCCGATTCGGGTCAAGTTCGCGCTATATAAAACTCGACAAAAAAAACAAAACTCAGTACAGTGCCTTGACTCTTTGGTCACAATCCCTAAAAACAGCCTTCTGGAAGTCACGTCAAGTAGCTCTTTGAAACATGAAAGTTGAAAAGGTATTGACAGGCCACAAGACTGTGAGGAGCAGAAGCAAAAAGTTTTGTTTCTTTGGAGATCGGTCAGCTGGTGAAATATGGTTCATGCAGGGTGGCGATCTTGTCAGTTATCCTCCCAAAGACATTTTAAAAGTTTCATGAATCTAACCCTTCCTCTTGAGGAACCTTTAGTAGAGGTTTTAGTTACTCATTACAAAATCTTGTATAGCACTGGCTTGCCACATCAAAACCCTTGTAATAGTATGGTTTGGGATTTGCATCTCAGCATAAGCATACTTTAACATTTCTTTTCATAAACATTTACAGAACTACACCTGAGAAGCTGGGACAGGTGCAGGCTACCAGGCACACTTCTGGAAATGTCATGTAACCTATTCACATTATGCTAAGTTCTCCAGAGAAGAGAAATCCATATAGAGTGAATTGAGTATCCTCTGCAAATGCACACTTTGTTTTCTACATGGAGAAAACATCTTCCCTGTGGAGAAAGTTCTTCACATGCACCCCAAGACAGTCTGGGATTGATCCAGTACCCTTTCTTTCCTTTTCGTGAAAAGGGTGGAAAAGGAGTTTGTGGATACCCACAAATGTACACCATGCCTTGGAACATCAACCTCCCACTCCTTTATGGGGATTTACAACGATATATTGTCTGCATTCATGGCATAGAAATCTGAAGTAATAAACACAGTTATGCCTGCCAGGGATCCGTTTATGGATTCCCACAGGCCTACAGATTGATATCAGCCATAAACACATCTTTACTACCGACTGCTCTCTAATTCCAAATCATAAGAATTCTCTAAGACCTCCATCAATATTCATTTGGAGTCTCATTTCTGAGGTTTTGGCGAAGGGAATATTGTTGTGCTGCCCTATGTCAAAACAAAAGGGCAGGAATGAGGCATATCTATGAGATACGGCACATTCCTGTCCTTTTCCCCTGCGCCGGTGCACTGGGCTGCCATGCACCAATGCAGGCCCTCTTGCACCATGGTGCCAGGGTGCCTGCATTGCAGGGCTGATTGATTTTGTACAGTAAGGAGTACCTTCCGGCACAAATCATTCAATTCAGGCGATTTACTCTTTCTATGTGTGCTGCAGAAAAAAAGTGACATTCCGGCAGCACAAGAGTGCGGTAAGGGCCTTATAAATGAGGCCCATGATTTATACCATGGGTTTTTTGCAGATGATTGAATGTGCTAGTGGGACAATTGAAAGGAGAGGGTCATAGTTGGAATGGATGAGAGTTGAAGATATCTTTTAAGAGGCTAGGCTTTTTCTTAAATGATGTCAAGTTTAGTTTGTTCCTCAGGTCTGGGCTAAGGAAGT